>NC_085995.1:5603302-5685802 GCF_030014385.1 Trichomycterus rosablanca
CGAGACATTTCGTTCGACCGGATGGAGACTACAGTGACCAGTACACTGAATGATTTTTCCCCCATCCTGTCGTGTCAAGTATCCATGGAGAGCTTGCAACCTCCAGTGCCCTCGTCATGCCGTGGCCCTTTATGGGCTGAGTCGGGAATTTGACAGCGGCCCGAAGCGATGGAGCGGACAGCTCTTTTTTCCACCTCGCCATCCTGCCTGTTCGCTCCTGGCCACTGCAGCTGAGCCATATGGCTCGGCGATGAGCTTCTCATTTTTCACATAACTTCTCAAGCGAATATCTGGAAGAGCTGATGTGCCACAAAGCTTACATTTGTGTGTCTGGCAAGTCTTCAAGATTTGCTATTATTTTGTCATTTTTTGGTCAGGTTGAGAAGATTCCTTTGCTGGTGAAAAGTTTGTAGGGCTACAATTTGAAAAAAAAATTATATCTTAATAAACATACAATGTATTAATATATATATATATATTTCTATTTATTTATGCATTTTCTCCCAATTTAGTGTAGTCAATTTGTCTTCCGCTGCTGGGGGATCCTCAGGTATACTGCTGCTCACGCCTCCTCCGACCCACTTGCAACCCTTAGTGGAACCCTTTTTCACCTATGCACTCTGCACAGGCGCCTCTCCATCTGCCAATCAGGGTCCTTACACAGCATTTGAAGACCCCACCCACATAGTCCAGTCATCCCGCCCTAGCAGAAACGTGTCTGCTGCAGGCACTGCCAATTACGCTCTCTAGATGGCACCCAGCTGACTGGAGTTCAGCGGAATATCCCGCTGTGGCACCTGGGCACCCAATGTATTAATATTTAATTTAGATGCACCCACATATTTTAGAATAAGCATTAACAATGTATTAACGTTTTGTGGTATTGCAGGTGCAGACAGATCACTGTTATTAGAATATACAGTTGAAATAACTGGCTGGCTGTCATAACAACAATTAATTTTGGAAGTCTGGTATTAAATCAGTTATGATATTTCATGCATGATCACACATTCGCTGAGCTGTTCATCCCTTTTGAAATAATGTATATCATGAAAAAAATAAACAATTCTAATTAATGCTGGAACTAATGAAAGTACCTGGTTCTAAATACTGAAATTGTGACCAACAGCCCCATGTAAAAAAACAGGTCAGTACGCATGTATGGACAGTGTTATGGGTTACCAAGATGTAGAATGACTGCACTTAGGACTTCCCCTAAGACTATCAACCACTCTCAAACACATTTTTAATCCTGTGCATTACCATGTTATATCAATTTTTAGGTCTGAGGTCTGATTATGGGTCTGTTTGAAAACTTAGTGAGCTGCCTTGCTGCCTACCTACACAGCTGCCTAAGTAGAGAGGATTCTAATAAGACATCAAACTCATAAGGCAGATTATTTAGACACACTACTTAGACAGTGATAACGTCACTACAGTATTTGTTAACACAGTTAGCCTCAGGCCATTCATACCGATGGGCTGAAGTGGCACAATCCACTAGCATGCCAGCTAACATCTCCCTTCGTGAACCAAAAATGGTTAAATTGGCAGGGTCAGTTGTAGCCAAGTGGTTATGGTACTGGACTATTAATCAAAAGGTTGCCTGTTTAAGCCCCACCACTGCCAGGTTGCCAATGTTGGGCCCTTAATTAAGCAAGACCCTTAATCCACAATTGCTTAGACTGTATATTACCACAACTGTCAGTCTCTTTGGATTAAAGCGTCTGCTGAATGCTGAAAATATAAATGCAAATAAATAACACTTGTACACCTTTATACAAATTCCAAATCAATGAGAATTTATTTACATTTAAAAATAACTCGTTTTGTCCACTATATTTGTAATTTTTCTGTGAGAAACATTGTGCCTCACTGAATGTTGGGATTGCCTTCACTGCTAAGGAAGCACTGGATGCTCCCTCATCGTTCAGTCAGATTATCACTTAGAAATAAGGCACCTTAGTAGGCAGTATTTTAAGGCATCTAAGAATTCGGACAGACTTCTTCTCGGGAGCGCACATAGGATGATGTAAAATGTCAATGTAGAGAGCACACAAGGTTTTTGGACAGACCCTATGGCTCTGTTTTTTACATGGCATTTAAAATGTATTCGATTTACAGCACATATCGTATCAGTTGGCCCCTACTGCATGCTGACTTTTTTTTACTGATAAAAAGGTTAGTTCTGAACCTCAGGGTTGCTCGAGCTTTATGTATTCAGTCTCTGCTAACATACGGACTTATTATCTGACATGATAGATAACCCTCACACGACTGGCTCAGGATTATTTGGAATGGCGCTTTACCTGGCACAGGGATATTGGACATGCCTGACAGCACTGGGTGACAGCATATGTGGGCATGACAGATGACAGTCGACGCTGAGGCAGCTTAGGTGGGAAAATGATTACAAGGGTATTCATGGGCATAGTACCCCAATGTACACACACACACACACACACGTAGTGTCCTCCTCTAAGGCATCTTCTCATCTATTTGACACAGTAATTACAGCGCATACTGATTCCAATGATGGATGAAGTCCCAGCTTGGGATACACACTCTTTCCTCCGCTGTGTTTTTTATCTTACAATCCCTTTTCTACCACCCCCATCTCCCTCTCTTATCCTAGCCTGTGATATGCTTCATCAGAACTATTTCTAACAGCCAACTGAAACAAACCTTAGAAAGCCCAAAGTGTTCATGGCACATCGGAATTGTAGGAGGCTAGGCTGGATTAAATACCCAGACAATACAGGACAGGCTACTGTTTTAGGCTTCCAATTAACCACTGCATGCTACTGTATATGTGTATGCATATACAATTATGGACACAGTTCATGACTTGTAATACAGAAACCTGGCAACTGATCTCAACCTTTTAGGGATGGATCAAAACTTTGATTGTAAGCCTGGACTTTCTTGTAATACATTGATACCTTTGACCTTTAAGATACTTTTAGGACTAAAAGAGAAAATAGCCCACAGACACTCAAAAATCTTATATGAAGTCTTTTCAGAACAGTGGATTAATGCCTATAGTTTTAGAATAGCATGTCCAACAAGCCCAGGATCAGTCCATGAGTGCTGTCCACATACTTCTAACAATATAGTGTCATTATTATATATATATACAGTGTATCACAAAAGTGAGTACACCCCTCACATTTCTGCAGATATTTAAGTATATCTTTTCATGGGACAACACTGACAAAATGACACTTTGACACAATGAAAAGTAGTCTGTGTGCAGCTTATATAACAGTGTAAATTTATTCTTCCCTCAAAATAACTCAATATACAGCCATTAATGTCTAAACCACCGGCAACAAAAGTGAGTACACCCCTAAGAGACTACACCCCTAAATGTCCAAATTGAGCACTGCTTGTCATTTTCCCTGCAAAATGTCATGTGATTTGTTAGTGTTACTAGGTCTCAGTTGTGCATAGGGAGCAGGTGTGTTCAATTTAGTAGTACAGCTCTCACACTCTCTCATACTGGTCACTGAAAGTTCCAACATGGCACCTCATGGCAAAGAACTCTCTGAGGATCTTAAAAGACGAATTGTTGCGCTACATGAAGATGGCCAAGGCTACAAGAAGATTGCCAACACCCTGAAACTGAGCTGCAGCACAGTGGCCAAGATCATCCAGCGTTTTAAAAGAGCAGGGTCCACTCAGAACAGACCTCGCGTTGGTCGTCCAAAGAAGCTGAGTGCACGTGCTCAGCGTCACATCCAACTGCTGTCTTTGAAAGATAGGCGCAGGAGTGCTGTCAGCATTGCTGCAGAGATTGAAAAGGTGGGGGGTCAGCCTGTCAGTGCTCAGACCATACGCCGCACGCTACATCAAATTGGTCTGCATGGCTGTCACCCCAGAAGGAAGCCTCTTCTGAAGTCTCTACACAAGAAAGCCCGCAAACAGTTTGCTGAAGACATGTCAACAAAGGACATGGATTACTGGAACCAGGTCCTATGGTCTGATGAGACCAAGATTAATTTGTTTGGTTCAGATGGTCTCAAGCATGTGTGGCGGCAATCAGGTGAGGAGTACAAAGATAAGTGTGTCATGCCTACAGTCAAGCATTGTGGTGGGAATGCCATGGTCTGGGGCTGCATGAGTGCAGCAGGTGTTGGGGAGTTACATTTCATTGAGGGACACATGAACTCCAATATGTACTGTGAAATACTGAGCAGAGCATGATCCCCTCCCTCCGGAAACTGGGTCGCAGGGCAGTGTTCCAGCATGATAATGACCCCAAACACACCTCTAAGACGACCACTGCTTTATTGAAGAGGCTGAGGGTAAAGGTGATGGACTGGCCAAGCATGTCTCCAGACCTAAACCCAATAGAACATCTTTGGGGCATCCTCAAGCGGAAGGTGGAGGAGCGCAAAGTCTCGAATATCCGCCAGCTCCGTGATGTCGTCATGGAGGAGTGGAAAAGCATTCCAGTGGCAACCTGTGAAGCTCTGGTAAACTCCATGCCCAGGAGAGTTAAGGCAGTTCTGGGAAATAATGGTGGCCACACAAAATATTGACACTTCAGGAACTTTCACTAAGGGGTGTACTCACTTTTGTTGCCGGTGGTTTAGACATTAATGGCTGTATATTGAGTTATTTTGAGGGAAGAATAAATTTACACTGTTATATAAGCTGCACACAGACTACTTTTCATTGTGTCAAAGTGTCATTTTGTCAGTGTTGTCCCATGAAAAGATATACTTAAATATCTGCAGAAATGTGAGGGGTGTACTCACTTTTGTGATACACTGTATATATATATATATATATATATATATATAAAACAATAGTAAAGTGTAAATAAATGAAACACTAAGAAGATGCTTGGAATGCGATATAAAAGACTGTAAGTCTATTATTGATATATACTGTACATTTTAGTTTTTGGGAGATGGCCAGGACTAAGAAACTGCTTAATATGGCCCTGCTTAGAAAAACTATTAGCTAATTAACTAATATAGCAGTATTAAGAAAAACTTAATTAACGCTAATGGTTTTAGAATGGGATGTCTAACAAACTCAAGATCATCAAGATCATTCTAGTAATATGGTGTAGTATAAAATATATATAAAAAATAAAGTTCAATTAAATGAAACACTAAGATGCTTGGCATGTAAAAACTGTAACTTTATTATTGATATATATTGTACAAAAAGTAAAAAAGTGTGCCTGTTCATGCATATTTAGTTTTTGGGAGATGGCTAGGCCTAAGAAACTGCTTAATATGCCCCTACTCAGGTGTAATAGTAAAACAAATATGATAACCTATGATATACATATTTCTATGACATATTAAAACTTCAACTGCTGCCTGCTCCTCAGTGTGAACTGACAGTGCAATTAAACAGCCTCTGTCTTAACAAGAGAAATAGTAAGTGTATCTGAGGAAGGCTATGAAAAAAGCATGTCTTCAGCTCACACACACACACACACACACACATGCATGCATGAGTGAACGATTGTGTCGCGGTTGCCAGTTCAGCAGCAGCAGATGTTGGCTGGCGTTTAATTGAGTTGATAATGCTGCACAAAAGGAGAAGCCGATTCAATTTGGCTCCTCTCTCCTCGTCCCGCTGCCCTTTATGTTTCATTAGGACGAGCAGGAACACCTGGCGCGAGCCCCGGGACACCATGCCACTCAGCTCGGCTCCCTCTCACCTGACAGAGATGGCAGGAGCGTCAGTGAGGAGAGAGAAGGACCGTAGCCTGGAGCACAAAGAGAGGGAGCGAGGAAGGGGAATTAAGTTTTTTGTTTTTAGACACGTCTCATTCTTCTACCCTCGTGGACCCTCTGCAATGGAACTAGTGAACCCTGATGCATCACAGACTGACAAGGAACTCTGTGTGTGTGTGTGTGTGTGTCAGACAAGGCAAATTGGGATTTCTTGACCCACTCCACCCCACTCAGCCTCTGTCACCTCACTGAGAAGTGATTGGGGTTGGTGCTGGCGGGCGGGATCTCTGTGCTAGCCAGGATCAAATGCTGCACTCCTCCAAAAAATTGAATGAATGAATAAATGAAGCAATAAACAAACAAACAAATTAAATAAAATGAGGAAAGTGTTTTTAAACCACCTAATTCTAAAGTATTTAAAAAAAATATTTTTGTATTTATTGTGACCCCTGTGATGGAAATGTTACTAATGCATGGGCACCTGGGAAAAAATGTTAAAAGATATTTTGGACTGGTGCCAATGTTTTTTTCTGCCTTCCATTTGTTTTAAGTAATTTTCTTTATGAACTTAATTAACTAGCTTAACCATACTAACCTGACTGAGTAATGCCTAGCAAGTTTCCAGATTAGAACCAGCTCAATGTAAAAGCAGGATGGCTGGTGGAATTCCTTAATTCTTTAAAGTTTTCTTAAAAAGAAAACCTAGAAGCTGGAATAATTGGATTTAAATACTTTTTAAGATGATTACTGAGTATGCCTACACACCTACAGTAGGCCTACACACTGTCAAACCATTTAATATCAGATAAACAGTTTTAGCCTTTGACCCTAAGATATATTTACTTTAATAAACAATGAGTTAAAGGTAAATTACTAGCTGACAGTAACACCCATTGAGAGCATTTGTGAATTTTAGTGAATTTTAGTGATTTCCAGTAAATCCCCAGTTGCCGATCTTAATACATCAATGTTTTAGCATGTCAGTACATTAACATTTTCAGCATTTAGCAGACGCTCTTATCCAGAGCGACTTACAGAAGTAAGTCAGTAAGTAAAGGCCTCAGCATACTTCATGCACAGATGACGTTTGCCTGGCTTCAGCGACCAATGTGATGTAATTGCGGAGAAAGCAGACAACAAAATCGCGGACTTCACCCGCCTTGTCGTGCACATGGAAGCTGGACAAACTCCGTGGACAACGACACTCCGTGACAGTGCCTGTGATTGGTCGTTAAAAAAGAGGTGTGCCATGAAAACAAACATGGACAATTTCAACTGAGCGTCTCAACTGTGATTATCGTTTCTCAGTAGTCATGGAACTTACTTAGAGTTGCTTTTAGTAAAGAGGTGATGAAGGTTTTTAATCGTCTGTTGAAGACAGTGAGAAACTCAGATGTTCGGACAGACAAGGGAAGCTCGTTCCACCACTTGGGTGCAAGTACAGAGAAGAGCCTTGATGCTCGTCTTCCTTGAGTTCTGGGTGGAGGATCAAGTCGAGCGAGACTAGTGGCTCAGAGATTGCATGGTACAGAGCATAGTTTTATTAGACCTTGAAGGTAGCTTGGAGCTTGATCATTTTTGGCAGCAGTGGGGTGATGTGGCAGTGTTTAGGTGGCACCCGCCATGAGAGAGTTGCAGTAGTCCAGCCGTGAGATTACAAGTGACTGGACAAGAAACTGAGTAGCTTCCATGGAGAGAAATGGACGAATCTTCTTGATGTTGTAGAGGAAGAACCGACACTTCAGTAAATGATCATTGGGTATGAGCATCCTAGTGTCCAGTTATTAGCACAATAATAAGCAATAGTCAGTTAGAGCTCACTTTAAAAAATAGTACAATAATTTCAGCTAGACCCCACAATACCCATTACCGCTACAGTATGAAAATATTGAGGGAAAAAAAAACAATGGTGGTGTCACTGCATTTAATCTGAATGCAGCCTCATAGTCCATCATTTCTTATGTGCCTCAAAAGCCAGTTCCTTAGTTTGTTTGATAAAAAAAAAAACATCTTTTCAAAAGATGAGATTTTGTAGTGGGGCGCTCTGTGTTGTTGATGGACAGATCATGTAGATTAGACCTTAACTTTTTTCTTGAAGTGCACTTTAGTCCAACATTTCAAAATAACACTAACTACATCCACTATTACTTTTTTTCCCCACCGTAAACACTTCATAGTGTGAAAATGAAGAAGAGGAAGTGTCAGTTGCAGACAGGATGTGAGGGCGTGGGAGGCAGTCACCTTACCGTCCTTGAGCGCTTTATTAGCAAAATAATGTCAAAATGGAGAGGAGAGTCACCCCACCTTTGCCAGTATCCTGTTCCGCTGGCATCGGCCCCTGGCAGTTGGGCTAAGAGAGAATCCCTGATTGACGTCAGAGTCATTCAGAGTTAATCAAAGTTCCTGTGTGGTGATGAGAGAAGCAGGAGCAGGAGCCTTCAGCTCTCTTCCTCCTGAGTGACTCTAAAGGGTCTAAAGGAAGTTGTGATCATTCCACACACAACTGTAAATATTATGTTTACTAGCAAATGTTTTATTGATGTTGATGTACAGCTGTTCACTATTTCTTATGGATAAAGCTGCTTTTTCATTGGTATATTGGGACAGTGGTGATCTGGTGGGTAGAATTCTGGGCTATCAATCAGAAACTGGGGGGTTTGAATCCTGGTTTGGACATTGCAGACACTGTTGGGTCCTTGAACATGGCCCTTAACCCTCCTGGCTTCAAGGGCGTCATACAATGGCTGACCCTGTACTCTGACCGCAGCTTCCAAAAACAAGCAGGAATAAGTGAAAAAAGTATTTCACCGTAGTGTAGATGCACAAACTGTACATGTGATCTTACAATAACATAAAGATACCACTCATACACATATCACTCATCTAATAAGCCGTCAAAACAGCTCTGACCTGCCGAGATATTATCTTCAGCAGACATCTTAAAGAGTCTTGAGGAGACAGAGCATCCTGGTGGAATCTCTTCCATGGGTAAAAGATGCGCACATGCCCGGCCACTTAAATAATAGGTTTCATTAGACCAATGAGACCTTGTTCTATTCTGTGATGTTCATACACTGTAGTTGTTGTTGATGGCAAACAAGGGGGTAGCAAGGGATAGACTGGCTTTCTCATACACACAAGGGTTGGATGCTCTTAGTGTTGTAACATCTTCACCTCATCATAGCAGTTTCCATAGACTCATGACCATTATATCTGCACATGGGTGGTGCAGCAGTAAAGTACACTAGCTCAACATTGCTAAAAAGGGATGGGGTTAAAATCTCAGATGTGCTGTCGGCCGGTCGGGAATAGAAAGAATTGTAGGGTTGCTTTAGGAAGTGCATCCGGTGTATAAACAGTGCACTCAAAATACATGAGCAAAAAAGTTATGGTATGTAATGTAGGGCCTTTATGTTTAACATAGCTGTAAAATAGATTAGCGCTGAGATAAAACTGCATGTGATACTGTAGGGCTGCAGGGCAGAAACTTAACCGCTGCTTTGATGGCATCACTTGGCCATTTTTCTCCAGAGAGCGTGGGAGTGAACTGCATGCTTCGTCAATCACTGTAAAACGTTTCAGATGTTACAAACTTAATGTGCAGCCACATGTACGTCTCTTTCAAGCAGTAAAATATAAAATTAAATAATCCAGATTGCTCGATAGAACCTCATTATCATCATCATCATTACTATGTTTATGTGTCCATTTCTTTATCACTACAATCTGGGTGCTTATTATTATCAGATTGTTTATTGTCTCTTCATCATCTATGTTGACATCTATAAAGTAACTATAGCAGATAAAAGTTCTGCATGCACCTCAGACAGAAGAGTTTTATATAGATCATTGATAAAGTTATTTTTACAGTTTGTCCATCAAAAACATCGGCTTAAAATGTTAACACTTTTGCTGGTACACAAATTAATGATCTATTTCCTTTCATTTTGAGAGGCAAGTGTGTAACAAAAGGAGCGTTGAAGGGTAAAGGTAAGAATTCTGGAAAATAACTAATTAGGTAAGAAAAACAGATCAATAGATCAAGTACTGTTTAATTATGTGTGTAACTGAGAGGAGGGGGAAGGGTGAAGAACTAAATAAAGCAATAAGCCACGAGAGGCCGTGCATTACTGTGATTTTAGCATGGGGATGACGTTTTTGACCATGGGGATGACTAAAACTTCTTTCCCCGTGCTAAAATCATAACAGTAATGCACGGTCTCGAGTGGCTTATTGCTTTTATAAAACGGCGGTCAACATAAAATATAATAAATACAACAATGTTTAATTCATAAATGTATTTATTGTGTATAAACTTACAATAAAGCATTCTTCCGCGACGCAAAATAGTTCGATTAACAGTGTTGCTAGGCAACATGAGGGCGAAAATAACATTAACTTTTTCTATTCAGTGGCGTATTAATATGGAATGATGTGAGGTGGTCCTAGGTGTGCGTTTATCGGGGATTTTACAACGGCTTCGAACGCAGCTCAGCCAATCAGATTTTAGGACCGGAACTATCCGTTTCATAATGCTTATTTTACCTTTAACATACTAATAACTGGTGTTAGGTTGAGTGTAAAAGACAGTCAATACACTGATTCAGTCATTACAAATAACAAATACAAATTACAAAATCCCTATATAGAAGCAAAGTCGTTAAGTACTAGTGTTTATTAATAATACATTTTCATTATTATATATGTGTAGTTATTTGCACTTGGTAGATGAACTTAGTTTTGTTATTAAAATTATATATTATTATATGTTTTCTGCATCAGTTACAAAGTCCTAATAAAAAAAAAAGCACATTCTACCCTAACCATCATCACACACACAAAACTTCTTTTTATGTCTTAATTGAGGGTGCGACAGTGGCGCAGTGGGTAGATCTGTAACATCACAGCAAGACATTCCTGGGTTTGACTCTTTGGCTGGTTAGCCAGGGTCTACATGGGTTTCCTTTATGTGCTCTGGTTTCATCCCACAAGTTCAGACATGCATGTAGTCTGTGTGTATGTGTGTATTTGCCCTGCGATAGACTGACAACCTGTCCAGAGTGTTTCCTATCTTTTGCCCAATTAATCAGACCCACTACGACCCTGACCAGGATAAAGCCATGGTGAAACTGTCAATAAATTAATAAATGAATAAAAACCTTGATTACCCATTTACAGTCCAGTCTATAATAGAAATGTAAAATTTGATAATTATTTCTGGAACTGCTGATAAGATTTGTACCATTATGTGCCTGATAAAATGTTGGAAATAATTTAGAGATCATTTACCATTCAGCATGTGAAATGGATGGATGTCATCAACAGTGGGTTAGTGTATTTTTAGCACTGTGCCACACTAATGCCCCTATAAAGATTACCATAGACAGAAATCCTTTATTTCCCTTTATTAAGAAAATGTGTTTAGCTGAAACTTACTAATAATCAGAATTTAATAGAAGCTGCTGAATTTTGCTAATGAACATTTGAAATCATATCTAAAAAAGTGTGGATTTAAAAATGCAACTTTATTTAAACAAGAAAAATCCCGCAGTAAAAGAAGTCATGTTTGGTTATATTTAAAATCTTAAAATACCAGAAATCCAAACTGCTCTGGATTTTTTCATGTCACTGAAAAAAAAATCCAAAGTAAACTGGGCCAGTAATTCTTTCATTCTCTACATTAAGCAGGTGGAGAAGAAATATATTCCCCAGACTTCCTTTTTCCAGATAAATCATGCACCCCAAAGCTTATGCTGCCTTGTTTATTTCTGGTAGTTAAGTTCTCCTCCTGTTTGACACAGCCATGATAAAATCACTGCTCCGGTTTTCTTTGTACTTTTCACAAAAATTGTTTTGAAAAAGAAAATATTTCCATACGTAGCCTCCTTAATAGTTTCAAACAGGCAAAAGTTTTTACCTACTTAATTATATTAAACAGGAATCATTTAGTGGTATAAAAAGTTTAACAGTTTGTTATGGCCTTCTAATTTGTCTTTATTTGACATATATACAGTGTATCACAAAAGTGAGTACACCCCTCACATTTCTGCAAATATTTCATTATATCTTTTCATGGGACAACACTATAGACATGAAACTTGGATATAACTTAGAGTAGTCAGTGTACAGCTTGTATAGCAGTGTAGATTTACTGTCTTCTGAAAATAACTCAACACACAGCCATTAATGTCTAAATAGCTGGCAACATAAGTGAGTACACCCCACAGTGAACATGTCCAAATTGTGCCCAAATGTGTCGTTGTCCCTCCCTGGTGTCATGTGTCAAGGTCCCAGGTGTAAATGGGGAGCAGGGCTGTTAAATTTGGTGTTTTGGGTACAATTCTCTCATACTGGCCACTGGATATTCAACATGGCACCTCATGGCAAAGAACTCTCTGAGGATGTGAGAAATAGAATTGTTGCTCTCCACAAAGATGGCCTGGGCTATAAGAAGATTGCTAACACCCTGAAACTGAGCTACAGCATGGTGGCCAAGGTCATACAGCGGTTTTCCAGGACAGGTTCCACTCGGAACAGGCTTCGCCAGGGTCGACCAAAGAAGTTGAGTCCACGTGTTCGGCGTCATATCCAGAGGTTGGCTTTAAAAAATAGACACATGAGTGCTGCCAGCATTGCTGCAGAGGTTGAAGACGTGGGAGGTTAGCCTGTCAGTGCTCAGACCATACGCCGCACACTGCATCAACTCGGTCTGCATGGTCGTCATCCCAGAAGGAAGCTGACGCACAAGAAAGCCCGCAAACAGTTTGCTGAAGACAAGCAGTCCAAGAACATGGATTACTAGAATGCCCTGTGGTCTGACAAGACCAAGATAAACTTGTTTGGCTCAGATGGTGTCCAGCATGTGTGGCGGCGCCCTGGTGAGAAGTACCAAGACAACTGTATCTTGCCTACAGTCAAGCATGGTGGTGGTAGCATCATGGTCTTGGGCTGCATGAGTGTTGCTGGCACTGGGGAGCTGCAGTTCATTGAGGGAAACATGAATTCCAACATGTACTGTGACATTCTGAAACAGAGCATGATCCCCTCCCTTCGAAAACTGGGCCTCATGGCAGTTTTCCAACAGGATAACGACCCCAAACACAACCTCCAAGATGACAACTGCCTTGCTGAGGAAGCTGAAGGTAAAGGTGATGGACTAAACCCAATTGAGCACCTGTGGCGCATCCTCAAGTGGAAGGTGGAGGAGTTCAAGGTGTCTAACATCCACCAGCTCTGTGATGTCATCATGGAGGAGTGGAAGAGGATTCCAGTAGCAACCTGTGCAGCTCTGGTGAATTCCATGCCCAGGAGGGTTAAGGCAGTGCTGGATAATAATGGTGGTCACACAAAATATTGACACTTTGGGCACAATTTGGACATGTTCACTGTGGGGTGTACTCACTTATGTTGCAGCTATTTAGACATTAATGGCTGTGTGTTGAGTTATTTTCAGAAGACAGTAAATCTACACTGCTATACAAGTTGTACACTGACTACTCTAAGTTATATCCAAGTTTTATTTCTATAGTGTTGTCCCATGAAAAGATATAATGAAATATTTGCAGAAATGTGAGGGGTGTACTCACTTTTGTGATACACTGTACATATAAACATATTTTGTACAATAAAATCTTTATTTGCATATTCTAGCCATTGTACAGAGGCTCTGAAACCAAGACAGTTAAGGACCTTACTCATGAGCCCAACAGTGGCTGTATGGTGGAGCCAGGACTCAATCTGACAACCTTCTAGTTGGTAACCCACTAGGCTACCACTGTCCCATATAATTTTAAAATGATAAAAAAAAAACACCCCTGCACCCCTATATCTGACACCTTAAAGCTTGAGAGATGACCTTTAAGTCCAAGACAAAGTCAAGCTCACTTGACTGTGGACAGTGTGACTTATGTTTCAGCAGATACAGCTCATGACAGACCTAATAATGTAGGATGACAGTTTGGGTTTACTGGCCTTGGCAAGAAACCACTGTTTTATCTTCTGTTTAATAGGTGTGGTCAATCTAGTCCTAATTATTTGGGTAAATAGCTGTTCATTGCCATTTTTTCACTACTCACTTAATCTTAGAATTGGGTCTGGCACAATCCAGAAAGACTATTTACAGAAGGGCCCCGCTCACATGTATTTGTGTTCATATGGATTTTAAGATTAATTTACAAATACCTTTATCCTAATAATTCACGAAAGCATTTCATAAAAGGAGACCTGACAAAGAAACAACTGTCATTTTCTGTAGTTTGAGAGGTTACATAAGAGGCAATTCCTTCCTAAGTACAGGGAATTATTGCTTTAATCATTGTACAATGACTGCAGGTGCTGTAGTTAAAGGTTACATTAAAATACAATATATTGAAGTTTTCCTTTAATAGAATCACAGTGCTTACAGTCTGCATTTGTGAGGATATAAATCTGCGTTCACTGGTATCATCACAGGGGAGGAAGGCATTGGAACAGTCTGCATCCGTGTCATTCATCACTCAGCAGCAGCGCTCATTGTCCACGCAGGGCCCGACCGGCCCTCTTTGATGTGATAAGTGATTTAGAGTAAAAGTTGACACAAACAAATGGTTCATACAGGAATTGTACAGGAAGTCGCTCCGACATCAAACAGAACTCTGCAAAACAATGGTCTGGGACGCAATCCGTTTCTGTACAAAAATGATCACTTTTCATGGCTATTGTGGCCATGCACGGGTGGCACAATAACCTCGGAAGAGATTCGTCATTCGGCCTGCCACACTGGGCCACCAGGACAATGATAATGTGTTATTTCAGATGTGGACTTCTGAGGAACTTCTTGAATGTGGACTTCCTAGACTTTTGATGTGAATAAAGGACATTACCTTCTCTCAGAAATTCATTATTACTGCAAAACATCACAAAAGTCAGCACAAGTGTGAAACCAGCAGAAAAGACCTACTGGAAATCAACTAGCTATATAGTTTGCATTATTTAAATGTTTAAGGACTGTGATTCCTAGTGCATACTGCTTAAAAGAAGAAAAAGGAGAATGCCATAAGCTAGTTGGACAACCTATTCCAAAACCATGCGTGTAAGTATAGTGTTGGCCCCTACTTGGCTGATGTCACAGATGTTGAACAAAAGAAAAGATGTGGCCCACAATCAATGTTGGTGTTCAGTGGTGTTGAGGTCGGGGCTTGATGTGAGTTCCTTTGCACCAAACTCATTGAACCATGTCTTAATCAACCTGGATTTGTGCACAGGGCCTTTCTCAAACTTCTGACAATATAGTGTACTAATACAGTGCACATACAGTTTTTAACTTTGCATTTTCTAGCTTGTTCTAAATGCTGAGCCATTACAGGTCCCCCTGTAGCCAAGGTGTTAAGGGCCTAACAGTGGCTGCTTGGTTGAAACCAAGTTTTGATTATTAGTAATTAACTGCTCTAGGGAGTGGCGTTTGATCCTTGCCTCTGTTTTTTGTCTTTTTTGTTTTTTTGTACAGTACAATAAATTTCTTTATTTGCAGCTATATCCCAGCTATTGTACAGTGGCCCTGGAGCCAAGACAGTTAAGGACCTTGGTCAAGAGCCTGCATGGCAGAGCCAGGACTCGATCTGACAACCTTTTTGTTGGTAACCCACAGCTCTACCCACTAGGCTACTACTGACCCATATAATTATATAATATTAAAGAAATACACCCCTCTATATCTGACACCTTAAAGCTTGACAGATGACCTTTAAGCTTTAGGTCCATGACAAAGTCAAGCTCACTTGACTGTGGACAGTGTCACTTATGTTCCAGCAGATACAGCTCATGACAGACCTGATTTATTCAGTCACATTTCCACTAGTTTAGGATTAAGTTTGGATTTTTTTTACTGTCCTTGGCAAGAAACCATTGTTCCATCTTTTTTTAATTGGTGTGGTTAATGTAGCCCTAATCATTTGGGCAGAAATAAGTGAATTATGAGGCATTTCCACAGAGTTTAATGGCATCAAGGAACTGTTAACACCACCAAATGAACTATCAGCATTTAGAAAATATCTTCTGTCATTCAGTCACCAAAAAAGTAACAAACAAATCATTAAAATCGCAAGACTACCAGGACATACAGTAGGATTCCCTGTGTGTTCAGCTGTATTCTATACACATTGCTCAATAATGTGCTTTGTGCTATGAATATTTAATGTAGGCCTAAAATATTTTTAAATATTTTAAAGTTATAAGATTTAAACACTATGTCAGTATCACATCACTATACGAGCTAAACATGAGAAAACAGAACTGTGTGAGGAGAACTAAGCTGTTCTACTTGTCCAATATGGGTCACAGTGGGCGTCACAAAACATCAGCTTACGTCGATTAAGGTAAATGTTCCCTTTTCCTTGGCTGTGATTTCTCTACAGATCTATTCTCCTGAGGGATGAACCATTACCCTCTGAATGGCTGCATCTCACTGCGCTACAAAGTAAGAAATAATCATTCATTAACCTCTGGCCTGGTGGGGCTGTGAATTGACTCAGTCTTGGGAGGGGGGCTATTGTTGCCCATTCTGCTGCAGCTGGGTCAAGCCAATTGGCGATTCCCATAATGATCTTAAATGGATTAATGGGGCAAACATGCTGGAGAGTTCCCTTTTCAATTACAGAGCCAGTCATTTACATGAAGTTGAGCAGAGCACCAATAACCCGGAGCTTAAATGTGCTGGCCTTCTGAGAATTACAGCCCAGAGCGCTTCGGTTGTCACGAAGACGTCTTACTCTCTCTCTGTGTGTGTGTGTGTGTGTGTGTGTGATGGAGAGAGAGAGACAGAGAGAGGTTGACATGTCATCTTGTAATCCGATCTCTAAGGAATTGAATTGCTTTGTCACTAAGCTGTGTGCTACAAAGAACTTAATAAAGCTGGTAAATCAGCACAGCTGCAGTGTAAATGGATTTATTTCATTACTGCATTTTCATTCTTGAACATTTACACTATATGGCCAAAAGTATATGGACATTGCAAAATTACAGGCAATAAAATAGAGCCACTACATATGCGTATATAACAGCCTCTGCTTTTCTAGAGAAGCGAATACATTATGTCAGTTATGTAGTAAATGAATATGTAGTAACTGATATGTAATAAATGATAACATATTTTGGACAGTTACTGTGCTGTATAAACTTTTCGAAAGTGGGTAGACATGCCAGTCAATGCTGACTGTATTTTCCCCTTAAACAAACCTAACTGTGTTAAAAACATGGAATAAGAAAATATGGACTGTAAATAATCTGATGAATGCAAGAAATACAATCACTGGTTTACATGAGCTTTAATATGGAAAACCTACAAGGTTACGTAGAGAAATTGACTCACATAGTTTTGAGTTATGTAGTGAAATGTGTCAATTTAAATCAGAAAAGCTGGTAGTTAGTGATATCAAAGCCAGCAGAAAATAACCTGTTGTGTCTGATGTCGGCTGATGTTGTTAGAAAGGTTTATAGCTTCTGATGGCATTACAATGTCTGTTATTCATGTATTGATTTATTATAGAATATGATGAATATCACTATACCATCACTATACCATTACCACCACAAGAACAAGAAAAAAATAAATTATATTTATATATATATACAGTGTATCACAAAAGTGAGTACACCCCTCACATTTCTGCAAATATTTAATTATATCTTTTCATGGGACAACACTATAGACATGAAACTTGGATATAACTTAGAGTAGTCAGTGTACAACTTGTATAGCAGTGTAGATTTACTGTCTTCTGAAAATAACTCAACACACAGCCATTAATGTCTAAATGGCTGGCAACATAAGTGAGTACACCCCACAGTGAACTTGTCCAAATTGTGCCCAAATGTGTCGTTGTCCCTCCCTGGTGTCATGTGTCAAGGTCCCAGGTGTAAATGGGGAGCAGGGCTGTTAAATTTGGTGTTTTGGGTACAATTCTCTCATACTGGCCACTGGATATTCAACATGGCACCTCATGGCAAAGAACTCTCTGAGGATGTGAGAAATAGAATTGTTGCTCTCCACAAAGATGGCCTGGGCTATAAGAAGATTGCTAACACCCTGAAACTGAGCTACAGCATGGTGGCCAAGGTCATACAGCGGTTTTCCAGGACAGGTTCCACTCGGAACAGGCTTCGCCAGGGTCGACCAAAGAAGTTGAGTCCACGTGTTCGGCGTCATATCCAGAGGTTGGCTTTAAAAAATAGACACATGAGTGCTGCCAGCATTGCTGCAGAGGTTGAAGACGTGGGAGGTCAGCCTGTCAGTGCTCAGACCATACGCCGCACACTGCATCAACTTGGTCTGCATGGTCGTCATCCCAGAAGGAAGCTGACACACAAGAAAGCCCGCAAACAGTTTGCTGAAGACAAGCAGTCCAAGAACATGGATTACTGGAATGCCCTGTGGTCTGACGAGACCAAGATAAACTTGTTTGGCTCAGATGGTGTCCAGCATGTGTGGCGGCGCCCTGGTGAGTAGTACCAAGACAACTGTATCTTGCCTACAGTCAAGCATGGTGGTGGTAGCATCATGGTCTTGGGCTGCATGAGTGTTGCTGGCACTGGGGAGCTGCAGTTCATTGAGGGAAACATGAATTTCAACATGTACTGTGACATTCTGAAACAGAGCATGATCCCCTCCCTTCGAAAACTGGGCCTCATGGCAGTTTTCCAACAGGATAACGACCCCAAACACAACCTCCAAGATGACAACTGCCTTGCTGAGGAAGCTGAAGGTAAAGGTGATGGACTAAACCCAATTGAGCACCTGTGGCGCATTCTCAAGTGGAAGGTGGAGGAGTTCAAGGTGTCTAACATCCACCAGCTCCGTGATGTCATCATGGAGGAGTGGAAGAGGATTCCAGTAGCAACCTGTGCAGCTCTGGTGAATTCCATGCCCAGGAGGGTTAAGGCAGTGCTGGATAATAATGGTGGTCACACAAAATATTGACACTTTGGGCACAATTTGGACATGTTCACTGTGGGGTGTACTCACTTACGTTGCCAGCCATTTAGACATTAATGGCTGTGTGTTGAGTTATTTTCAGAAGACAGTAAATCTACACTGCTATACAAGCTGTACACTGACTACTCTAAGTTATATCCAAGTTTCATGTCTATATTGTTGTCCCATGAAAAGATATAATGAAATATTTGCAGAAATGTGAGGGGTGTACTCACTTTTGTGATACACTGTATATAGAGAGAGGCTATCAGTTGAGAGGTTGAGAGTTCAAATCCCAGCTCTGCCATTCAGCCACTGTTGGGCCCTTGATCAAGGCCCTAAACCCTCTCGGCTCCAGGGGCACCGTACAGTGGCTGACCTCTGACCCCAACTTCCAAACAAGCTGGGATACACGAAGAAAGAATTTGATTGTACTGTACATGTGTATATGTATATATGACAAATACAAAAAATGCATTCTATACATTTAATTTTAAATTAATTTAAATGATTAAATTTTGATTTTATACATTATGCTGTATGTTAAGGAGCTCAAAAACTACAACTATAACAATACAACATATTGACTTTAGAACAAAAATTTAATATATTATTTTACACTTACACTTAATATATTATTTTACAATTACATTTTAATCAGTTGGCAGTTTTATAACATTGTTATAAGGCAGCAGAGTAAATTTGTAAAATGTGTAACCAAATCCAGCTATGAACTGTTTATCTGCCGACCCACTGAAGTGCAGCCACAGATATAAACCAACTCAAGATACATGTTTACTGCAAAACTAAATGTCTATAAAAGCAACACAGTTTCACCTTTCATGTTGAATACAGTACAAACATAATAATAATAATAAATACATAAAAATGGTAGCATTTGTTTGATTTAATTTGTGTGTGTGTGAGTGTGTGTGTTTTATATCACATGGCAGGGTAGAAATATTTAGGCTGATTCATCCATCTTAACACCCCTACTTTCTGAAATGTGTCAGTGAATAAATGACGTTGGGAAGGCAGAGCAGATGGAAGAGGAGACTGATTCTGGCATTTGATAAATCCTCCGGTTGATGGCGTGGTAGGTATAATTTGATAATGATGACCTATTTCAGCTCATTTTGCTTGTGTAAGCAAGCTCGCTGCCTGTTCCCATCAGTAGTGGCCGAAGGTCAACAGATAATGATGTTACATTTGATAATAAAGAGGAGGTGAGACAGGGATCGATGGTCGCTCGTCTCCCTCACCTTGACCAGGGTGGAGGACGTCGGTTCAGGCAAGAGCCATAAAGAGGAAGCTAAATCTACGAAGCTAAATGTGCTTTCACAACGTTGCATCACCTGCGACTCAATCAGTGTTTATTACAGTTGATTGCAAATCAAACTTTGTTGTGTCTGATGTCGGCTGATGTTGTTAGAAAGATTTATAGCTTCTGATGGTATTACATGGTGCCATGTTATTCATGTAGTGATTTATGAATATGATAAAAACTACTATACCATTATCACCACAAGACCAAGAACAACAAGAACACCAAGGACAACAATTCTACTACTACTACTACTAATAATAATAATTATTATTATTATTATTATTATTATTATAAAACAATAGACTAAAAGACTATAAAATAAATTGTAAATTAAGTGAAATGAGTAAATATTGATTTTATACATTATTCTGTATGTTAGGGGCCTCAAAAAACATCCACAACCACAAAATGCTCCAACATATTTATTGTTGCTGACACACATAATGCATACTGACTATAGTACAAACAATGATATATATATATATATATATATACTTTATATTATATTTTATATTATATATAATTTTCTATATTAATTTTAGATAAAGAATGACAAATATTTATTTTATGCATTTATTTTGAACTTTTTACTACTTGATTGTAATATAAATACGTCTGAAAAAAAATTCATCTAATCAGTAAAAACTGAGGTGAAATGTATGGAATTTTATAGATATATAACTAAGTATTGTATTTATTATTCTATTTATTATAACTCACTGTCTGAAAAGTACAAAGGCCTGTAGATGAAGTGGCCTTCAGTGGAGTGAAGTATTATAAAAAAAAGTAATAAAAAGTAAAGACACCGAAACGGTTGAAGAAACAGAACTTGAGAATGCATCTGTGTCATGCACTTGAATATGAAATAGCATAATCTGTCCTTAAATCTGTAATTTTTTAACTGAGGTGTCACTCTTTTCATTCAATTATTCATTCATTCATTTTTTTTTCTCTAACCACTTTATCCTTGTCAGGGTCACAGTAAGCCCAGAAACTATAATACACAGTGGACAGGGTACCAATTTATTGCATGGACCGAGGTACCACACAGCAAAATGAGGGCATAACATACCTGTCAGAAGTTATAAAATGTGTCCACTGTGCTAGCTCTGGCAGAAAGTTAATGACTATATTAAAATGGTGTTTGGGTCACATTGTGTGAAGTATTAATTATCACTTAGTCAGCTACAACATGAGCGTCTAATCTCTGCGTCCACAATCCACTGAGCTGCAGATCTGCAAATTCCTTTTCATTTCTATTCAGTGGAGAAATTCACACCTAAACTCTGAACTGCTCTTTATGCTCCTGTACAGTCATGAAACTGTAGATGAACTGCTAAAGCAATTAGAACTGGCTGAACATTTATACCCAGTAAAACACCTTAGACATTCAGACTGTTTCTAAAACAAAATAAATGGTACTGTATAGTATCTTACACACTGATGACTTATATTAGGACATTTTTGTATTGAACGTATGAACCACTAAACAGTGGCTAAGAAGTAAAAAAAAAATCTACTTGAGAAAAACAGCTGTTTAAGTACAATAATAAAGTAAATTTACATAGTAAAAATATGTTTTACTTTTACTTGTTAATATTTTCCCACAAAATATTGTACAACATTTTGAAAGTGTTAAAAGATGAAAGTTAGCCACTCAGGTAGCACTAACATGATGAAGACTATGCTGGTTGATGTGCATAATACCAAACAAACAAATTAATGATAGAAACAAAGAAAAAAAAAAAAAGGAAAAAAAAAGAAAAACAAAGGACAGATAGATAGATAAATAAATAATTAATAAAATTATAAAACAAAATTTATTATTGATTTTTGGTGGGGAATGTTTGAAAAATAGACATAAATATAAACAATAATAATAATAAGTATTATATTAAAAAAATTTATTATATATCACGATCATTCAAGATTTTTTTCCGACCACATTCCTTCCTCAAAGATGATGTTTCCCCCCTGTCCTTTCACTTTTTAATAATGCGTTGGACAGTTCTTAACCCGATTTTAGTAGTTTCAGCAATCTCCTTAGATGTTTTCTCTGCTTGATGCATGCCAATAATTTGACCCTTCTGAAACAGATTAACATCTTTTCCACGACCACACGATTTGTCTTTCAACATGGTTGTTTAACAAATGAGAAGCTACTCACTGCATCAGTTAGGGTTAAATAACTTGTTGCCAGCTGAAACATAATCACCCATGCAGTAATTATTATCCAATAATTGAATTAAAATAAAAAAATTATCCAATGGGAGGCACTTACATGTTTGCTTAGTTAAATCCAGGTGGTGACCTTTTTTTTGGCCAGGCAGTGTATATTTTATATATATATATATATTATATATATATATATATATATATATATATATATGAAATCATGAAATAAACATACAGACTTAAACAATTAAAGTGAGTACACATTTAGTTTAGGCATTACGCAAAACAGCCAGTAGCTTGCTTGTACGGTTTAAAAAAAAAGTACAGATAACTCTCTGACATGAGCCCATAATCACCTCTGCGATGTCTCGACCAGTGCCAACTCGCTGGAACAAAGTGGGCTTAATATGTCAAGGCCTGAAAAGAAAGCTGAGAATACAGGGCTTGTTGAGGGTGGGTGTAAATGTTAAAGGGAATTTTCCAGTATAGCTTACCTCTGCAACTATGGCCAGGGCCGTTATTCACACAGAGTTTGTGCCGTTCCAAGATCCTGGACGATATATCACCGAATGAAGGTCAGCTGTGGGTTTACCACACCAGAAAAACACTCCAAGTTCAGTTAACTCGGCCCAGCAAAGTATTAAATCCAAACGTCATTTAAGTATTTAAATTGATTTTATCACTAAAGAGTAGAAAATATATAGACTGTATCAATACTGGAACTACAGTTTGCATAAAAGGAATTCCAGATAATTACTTATGAAAGCATAATATACCCTCAAGGATGATTTCAAACTAGCTCATTTCTCAGTCTGATTTTGGGAGGAAACACTTTATTTTCAGTGTGACAGAAAGCTAAGCTGTCACTGATCATTCCAGTGCTGTAATTAAAAATGCCTGTGTAGTGCAATCCTAACCGAACGTAAGCCGCTTGGAATAAAAAACGCAGAGGGGAAAATATTGGAATAATGAAGACAAATTGCAAGCTGGACATTAATCATCTAAAGCCCTCATCAGCAAAAGTCCTGCCCTATGTGAGACAGATGGAACCTTATCCGGTTGACGCAAGACTTTTGGAAGACCGAGTTCTTCTCTAATGGCTGTGCAGTTTGATTGCTACCTTGGTGGGGAGGAAATAAAACAAAGCCTGAAGTTTGATGGAGCACAAACTTTGAACAAAAAGCAGCGGGGCATATGAGAGGAGGAAAAAGAGAGAGAGAAGCAGAGAGAGAAGAGCAGAGTGATATAGACCCGAGTGCCAGGTTCAGTTGCTCTGGGAATTTAAAACCACAGATGACAGCAAGGGTCGTCTTAAACGTCAAGATGGATAGGAGCGCATGACACTGCCAACCACGGTTAAATGTTCATGCTGCTGGATACAAATAAGTGTCGCACCAAATCGGTTATCAGAGAGTCTATTCAGTCCCAATAATAATTCAGAATTCTAAAATGTAATCAAAAAAACAAAAAAACACAGGGCACAAGGGAGGATCCTGAAAAGGGTACCAATCAATGCAGGGCCTCGGCTAACCTCCCTTTGTCTGTGTAGTCAACCGGCTGGCCGATAGCACCATTGAGACTCAAACCCAGACTAGTGGGCTACTGTAATAGACAGTTGTGTGTGTATGAGACCATGTACACACACACACACACATATACAGTGTGTGTGTGTGTGTGGTGTGTGCGTGTGGTGTGTGTGCGTGTGGTGTGTGTAAATGTGTATGTGTGCGCATGTGCTAATAGAAAATGTCCATCCAATGTCTATCCTTTCCTATCAGATTTCTTAGAGAGCTCAGATAAGAAGGGCAAACCATGCCCACTGCCTCTGAGATGTCCTCACTGCCCACATATGGTCCACATTAGAGAGGGAACAGGCCCGCGAGCTCCTCCCCCTCTTGCCCCTGAGTGGTTCAGCCCGATGACAGACAGCTTCTGATTCCACATATGCTGAAATCCAGAAAGCGTTACATGGCCTCTTTGATACTGGGTGATTTATTGGACCTTGGCAACAGTTGCGAATGTCTTCAGCGACAGAAAGGCTCGTCTGTGTAAGCGGATAGTGTCTATCAAATCACAGTCCGACAGCACAACAAATGCTCGGTCGTTTCCACACATTATTCAGGCTTAGGGAAGCTGTGCCTTTTACTTAGTCCATGTCCTGTATGCTATCAGTGCATATTTGTTAACATGGTTCACATAACTCTCCTCTTACTCACTGTAATTGTTAATTCACTGTAGCTATTTTTACAAATATATATGTTGTAAGGTCAAGGTAATGTGGATGCCTGACCATTCCTTTCCAAACCATGGACATTAATTGCAATTACCCCCTGTCAGCAGTGTGGCTTAAACATAAAAACTCAGGTGTTCAGCAGCCTTAAGTCATTTAGTGCATAATTTTTTTTTTAGTTTATATTATGCAGATTTATATTCTGATAAACTGCAGTTACAGATTATTAAGAGGATTTTGTTCACTACACAATTTGGGGAATTCACTGAAAAAAATTTATAGACAGTCTATACTTTTCATCATTACTTTTCAAACCAAAATACACAACTTTAACTTATAATAACTTCTAAATTACTTATAACAAAGCTGCTACAATGAAATATAACTTGGCACAACCACACAATCAGAAAAACACTGGTACCACTTTACATTATAGTACCCCAAAACCAGTGTGACTACAGTTTCCCAGTGCTAGCCGTTACTATGCATAAAACAAGACTATATGGATAAAATATTGAACAGGACAACACAACATAGGTACATTTACACTATTACAAGTTTACAAGTACAGTGATTACTTATAACAGGACATAACATGGTAACTGTGCATATTACTTTCCACAAGGATTTACAGAGAATATGTATGCAGAATCAGAATCTGGCTTTATTGGCCAAGTATGCTCACACATACAAGGAATTTGACTTTGGTTACATGGAAAAAACATTAATAAATAAATAAATAAATAAATACATTTACTAAGAAATGATGGGTTATAAGGTGCAGTTATTCTTATGTGCAATATAGAAAGTATATAAATAGAAAATGAATAGTAAATGTGAAAAACAAAGTGTATGGAATGTTGTGTGGCATTATATAAATATAAATTAAATTCAATGCATATACAGTATGTATGTATGTATGAATAGCATAAAACAAGCTGGTAGGTCTAATAGCCCTATTTTATATAAGACAATTTGCCAATTTTATTGTCAACATTTGTTGTAGAGACTTGTGCAAACTGCAATTAATAATATAATAATAATAATAATAATAATAATAATAATAATAATAATAATAATAATAATGAAAAGCATACATTAGTTTTTGTGAAATATTTTAATTACATCATGATAAGTGTAAAGTATCTGGGCTTCATGTGTGCACTAACATTAATGCTACCTCATGTTTAAATTCATGTGTGCATTAAACATGCTTAACTGCATGTTGTATTTAGTTGTGTAGTCATAAAAATGTAGTTACACTGTGTTATTTGTGATGTTTTAATAATACATAAATGTGCATTAATACCTAACTAAACTTTATTCATATATTAGTAAATTGCAGTTGCACTTGTTTATAAATTGTAATAAGAGTGCTGTAAATAATCATTACCAAAACATTCTACTGTAGACTTATTACAGTTACTAAAACATGTTAAAACTAATATTTGTATTTATGCACTGCATTGCATAAATACTTTGTAACAAATTTTATTATTATTAACAAACACAGTCCTTTACTTTTTTTAATATTCGAAGGTCAATACATTTACTGTAATATTATTCTATAATACACATACAATGCATATCAGTTACACTGTATTAATAAAATATTTATTACACAGCACAAAAAGTGCACTAAATTTCTATTTAGCTGTTGAGCTGCATAACATCAGAATGAACAGACAAAAGGTTTGGTGGACTGATTGGAATGATTTTCTGAGCTCCTTTATTGGTCTGTATCAGACACCATAACCTTCATGTCCTCTGGCATAGATGAGACTTTGTTGTCCAACAACCTGTCAGCCATTTATTTTCTACAGTTACATGTTGGCATTCAGTACCAAAGATACAATACAAGCAATTAAAGGTTAAGCTCATTGCCTTACAGTGATGGGCTTAAACCAGTGTCCTTCTGATTATTGGTCCAGTAACCAAGCCTCTGAGCTACCACCACCCCAAGTAGCTTGTCCTTCTTTGGACCACGGTCAGTTAGTACTCAACCCAATTATTGTCTGGCAATAATGATTTATCCCCTATCGAAGACACTCCAGTCTTTATTCCAGTTCATATCTGCTGTGTTCAATACGTGAACTATGAGTAACTACAATCAGCCCTAAATTAAATGTCCATGATCCTCACATGCACAATCGCTACCAGCAACTAAGCAACTTCAGGTCCCAGCAAAGTTCATAAAAAAAGGGCAAGTTTTCTTTTTATTTTATTTTAGTTTATTTTGGGATGGGGAGGGGGTCGTCAAATAAATGCAAGCCTAATTTGTGTGGATAACTAGAAATGTATTTGAAATAAAAAAAAAAATACATATTTAAACTCAACAATAGTGGTGGTAGTATTACCATGGTTTTGCTATAGGATGTCCAACAAACTGATAGTCAGGTGTCCGCATAGTTTTGGTCATATTAGTGTACATTTCTCTTCTGACTTCAACTGTAAATACAAAACACCTATTCAGTCCCAGACTGAGTTTAGTAAAGGCTGAACATTTTACTCTGTCACCACGAGCTAATATTCCACTGTAGTTCAGGTTAGGGTTAAGGGTCACTGGGCTGTGTAGAAAAGCAGTCTCCACTTTGAGTCAGGCAGCCGGGAATGGTCAGAGTTCAAAGCTGTGGCACAAGAGTTATGTTAATGGAGACGAATCCACAACAGTATGGTGGAAGAGTCTTTATCTGTCCTTTCCATCTTGCTCTCTTGTTTACAATAGGAATACCAGAGTTTTCTGGCCTTACCCAAATTTACTACACTATAAAATCAACACATTAAAAGGTCAAACAATCAGTCAGACAGCTGATGTGCTGCTCGTCTTCCAAGGGATCTTCCAAGCATCAGAAACATACACTAAACTAACAGATAATGTTGGTCATGCATGCAAGGAACATGTAGATCCAATGTGAGCAAACAGTTTATGTCCATAAATAGTGGTGAAGAATATATTTTTATTTACATCTGCATCCAGGATCCATGTTTATACTTCATCATGGACCATATGGCAGTTGTTAGGAAGAAAGCATTGAAGCTTATATCTATCTAATATCTTGGGATCTAGTAGAAAGGTGACTTTGTGCCTATACATACTGACATGAGCAGAGGTAAAAGTCTGATTGCTTGAATCAGCTTTCAAAAAGCTAGACAATTATCATTTTGCAGGATGAAGCAGGAGTCTCCCAGTCTTAGATTAATACCATACAAGTATTAGCCTATTACTGATCTGAACATTGTAAACACAAAGTCAGGGATACAGGTAATTCTGATTATTAGTCCAGTAACCAAACCAGTGAGCTTCCTCAGCCCAAGTGGCTTGTCCCTCCTTGGAACACAGTCAGTTGGTAGTCAACACAGTTGTCTGGCAATAATGATTTATCCCCTATAAAAGACATTCTGGTCTTTATGCCTGATCATATGTGCTGTGTTCATTATATGAACTATGAGTAACTACAATTAGCCCTAACATTAAAACCACCTCCTTGTTTCTACACGCAATGTCCATTTTATCAGCTCCACTTACCATATAGAAGCACTTTGTAGTTCTACGTACAATTACTGACTGTAGTCCACCTGTTTCTCTGCATGCTTTGTTAGCCCCCTTTCATGCTGTTCTTCAATGGTCAGGACCCCCACAGGACCACTACAGAGTAGGTATTATTTGGGGGGTGGATCATTCTCAGCACTGCAGTGACACTGACATGGTGGTGGTGTGTTAGTGTGTGTTGTGCTGGTATGAGTGGATCAGACACAGCAATGCTGATGGAGTTTTTAAACACCTCACTGTCACTGCTGAACTGAGAATAGTCCACCAACCAAAAATATCCAGCCAACAGCGCCCCGTGGGCAGCTTCCTGTGACCACTGATGAAGGTCTAGAAGATGACCAACTCAAACAGCAGCAATACTGTAGATGAGCAATCATCTCTGACTTTATATCTACAAGGTGGACCAACTAGGTAGGACAGAAGGGAGAGTGAGTGGACACAGTATTTAAAAACTCCAGCAGCGCTGCTGTGTCTGATCCACTCATACCAGTACAACACACACTAACACACCACCACCATGTCAGTGTCACTGCAGTGCTGAGAATGATCCACCACCTAAATAATACCTGCTCTGTGGTGGTCCTGTGGGGGTCTTGACCATTGAAGAACAGGGTGAAAACAGGCTAAAAAGGTATGTAGAGAAACAAATGGACTACAGTCAGTAGTTGTACATAGAACTACAAAGTGCTTCTATATGGTAAGTGGAGCTGATAAAATGGACAGTGAGTGTAGAAACAAGAAGGTGGTTTTAATGTTATATAATTCTTTATTGATGGCATGGTATGGGCTGGTGTGTAACAGTAAACAAATCCCACTGAAATAAACAGTGGCTCACCACACTCTCCAGTTCTTATAATAACTCCATGACAGATTCATTCCTTGTGCCAAGTGTTCCTGAGATAAGATCTGGATCTGCTGTAACTCTGACCAATTTATAGTGGTCACTAAAGATGAAAATGATTAATACTTTTATACCTTGTTTTACAGCCGTAAATATATTGTATCATACAGTAAAATTAGTGTCATTTGTTCCATACATCCTACATAACACGTCCTAAACACAGAAAAGCTGACCACAATTACTAAACTAAGTCAGACGTTAATCTAACATCCTCAATATCACGAGAAAGGATGCCTGAATGTCTGAGGACGAGCGGCGGTAATTCTTTTGGCCGGCATTCTACATAGTGCCAGTTGTGCCGGATTAGTGTGTTGTATAATTATACCGTAAACCAATCTTTTCTACTGAACTATAACACTAGATAAACACAACTCCGCTCTGTTCACATCTCATGTTCAAAACCAAAACAGAAGGGCTAAATCAATTAGCTAATAGGAGCTTTTGAGCCACTAAACAGGGATTGATAGGGATGAGCTCATAAGACTAATGACCTATTAAGTTACTTTGACCAAACACTTTTAAACATTGTGGACCTGTTGTACACAGCAAGATAATATCATTTACTGAACCTTTATTTAACTGGAAACAGTTCAAAGAAATAATTTTTAATGTGTTGGCTGATCATTTCCACTGTATTTTGTAAATACTGTAGAAACAAATTGTAAATTTGATGCCTGTAACGGACTTAAAGAAGTTCTAACATAGGCAAAATAAAAGTGAAAATTTTATAGAATACACTGAAACATGTTTTGAAACATGTCTCACTAAGTACAGTAGGTGACTTGGTAACATGTGAGGTTAACCAAATAGTCACAATTTGCAAGCAAAGCTGGATCACAGCTCACCAATTTGTGCCAAATGTTCTAAGTACTGTACATTGTAAATCACTTTGAAAAGAACATTTCTCAACGCAATTTATTTTACAATCTATTGTACATTACATTGTTAAAGGATTTAGAGAAACCTCAGTTTGTGTAGCAAAGCCAGAAAATACTGCTGGATATGTGTGACCTTTGATAGCAGTGCATAAGAAACTAGAGCCACACTGGCTTATAGAAGTACTTCAGGAAACCGTCATCACAATCTGCCCCCGCCTGATGAAATGCAACCTGAAAATCTATTACGCAATAAAAAAGCCATACATCATTTCTATGCAGAAACACTGCTGAGTTTGTTGGGCCAGAGCTCATCTCAGATCGACTGATAGGAAGTGCTAACACATGCTGTGGTCACATGACTCCACATTTCAGCTTGCTTAAAAAAAAATTATAATTCCATCCCAAAGATGACAGGGACCAGCCAGACTGTTATCAGCGAAAGTGCAAAAGGTAAAATCTGTTATAAGTGGGGGCATCAGTGCCCACAGCATGGGTAACTAACATTGGCAGAGGTATGCAGTATATTGAGATTTTAGAAGGACAAGCTGCCATAAAGACGACTTATTTTTTTCCAATAAAGCGCATGGTTATTACAGCAGAGCATAGCCAGGCCTCATTTGACACAAGAAGTCCAGATATGTTGCCCATTTAAAATGTAAGGTGTATCCTGAAGAAAAGAATAAAATGACGGTGACTGGATTTTTGAAAATTAGAATGGCTAATAGAAATCTGGAAAAAAAAAAAAATATATATATATAAAATAAATAAATAAATAAATAAATAAATAAATAAATAAATAAATAAATAAATAAATAAATAAATAAATAACTAACTAACTAACTAACTAACTAAATAAATAAATAAATAAATAAATAAAAATTATAAATAACTAAATAAAATAAATAGATGAATAAATAAATAAATAAAAATAATAAATAAATTCATAAATAAAAAATAGATAAATAAATAAATAAAAAGTAAATAAATATATATATATATATATATATATATTCAAAATTAATAAACATGAAAGTGCTGCTACATTCATTCATGTCTGATTAGAAAACAGTACAAGATGTTTATTTAATTTCAAATGTTACATGTAAGAAGGATCTGCATTAACTCCCTGCAGTTCTTTAGCGAATATGCTATTCCCTGCCATTGCGTTAAAGCAATGCTGTCACATGTTTCACATTTAGGATGATACCTGAGTTCAGAACTTATGTATTGCTTTACGACAGAGGCCAGCATGCAAACAAGCTATTTAAGGGGGGATCTAATTACATTTCAGGTGCATATATGAATACTTCATCAGGCCAGTTACACCAGCAGTGGTTAGTTAGACCTGACAGTTTGAAGAAAGTCATAATTGACAGCAAATAGGAACTGAGCGACGTCCTGATTTGCATTGAGGATGCATTCAGGATTAGCTTAGTTTAGGCATACATGTCACACTGCACACACAGAGAGTGACTAGGAAAAGCCTAAGAAACTTTTTTAATTATTTAAATTTCTGGATTAATTATGTATAAAATGTGGTCTAAACCTAAGATCATATTGCTTCATTTTAAACATACATAAACAAATAAATGAATAATTCATTAATACTGACTAATAATGAATAGTGCAGGCTGGTAAAGGTATGTAAACCCTTGTGTAAATGATAGAACATTTTTAGGCAGTGATCCAATTTCCTGTTGCTATAACCAGTGTTGCACAATAATCAAGAATTTTGGACCATTTGGGGATTTCTTGACTAAAAAACCATAACATGCCAGTAGTGTTGGGCCTGGATACTAACTGGTACATTTTCTTTTTAAAATCCATTTTTGCTGAATTATTTGTGTATATTTTTGATCATTTTACTGGCTTAGCTTTTACACTTTGCTTCTGTAAGTGATGAAGCAACTCTGACATTTCCATTAAAATGTCTTGATCTTGGTGCCCAGGTGGCACAGCGGAATATTCCGCTAGCATACCAGCGGCAAGATTCTGAACTCCTTGGTTCGAAACTCGGCTTTGCCAGCGGTCAGCTGGGTGCCATCTAGCAGGCATGATTGACAGTGCCTGCAGCAGACACATTTCTGCTAGGGCGGGATGACTGGACTATGTGGGTGGGGCCTTTAAACACTGTGAAAGGACCCTGATTAGCAGATAGAGAGGCGCCTGTGCAGAATGCATGGGTGAAAAAGGGTTCCGGTAAGGGCTGCGTGTGGGTCGGAGGAGCCGTGAGCAGCAATATACCCACCTCGATGGGAGAAAATGTATAAATAAAATATAAAAAATTTTTTTAGATCTTTAAAATTTGAAATAAATCTCCAGTAAAGTTCATTTTAATGAAAGTCATTAGAATAAAGGTTTATTTTTTTAGTTTAAACTGAAAAATGTTAAAATGTTAATACATTTAGCTGACGTTTTTATCCAAAGCAAATTACAAATGTGAGCCAATTTGAGGGCCTGCAGTGGCAAACTAGCAGAGATGGGATTACCACCATGACCTTCCAATTATTAGACCAGTACATTAAACACAGTTTCCACTTGCTATCTGTATTTCTAAATGACATGAATCAGAACATGTTAAGTTCTGTTTAGACAGAAACTGTCTAGTATGACGTGAACAGTGAATGAGTAATTAACGCAGAAAGAGACGACGATCTTTTCTGTGCAACTGTAGACAGATTGATTTGTAATGAACACTGCATGAGGATTTAGCTCTGTCACTGGACAGGCTTAGTAGCAGTGCAGGTATGACAAGCTTGTGAGAGAAAGATGAGACTAAAAGAATCAAACGCAGAGGAAAGTTAGAACGGTAAGGGTAGAAATTGAGATGAGGTTCTCCAAGAGGGCTTGGATGGCATGAGCTGGCTTTCAATGAGCTAGAAAGTGCTAGAAGGAGTTAGAAAACTAAACATGACTGCTTTGCATAAAATTTTTATGAACATAAACCATGGTTAGGGCTTTAGATCTCTTTAGAAGCCTTTCATTCTTTCATATTGATACAACAACATCTGACCGTGTGAGTTTTTCGCCTGTCCACATGTCTCTGCTGGGATAAACCTGATCCAATTTGCAAATATGGCAAGCTACAAATGTGCGGTATGCTCTGAGACCTTGTGTGTTTACTTCTGGCCGCAGATAATTAGCCCCAAAGTAATGACCATGCTATGATGACAGCCGCTGCAACCCAATCCCGCTTATTTTCCCACCGCTCAACCCATACCCCAGCAACTGCAGGACTGGCTGTGTCAGGTCTATTTTTGCTTCCGGCTGCTGAGGTACTGCTGGCGCCAGCCCTGGGGACCTATGCTGCTGGAGCTGACAGGGCCGGCATGCGTATTCACCCCTGTGCCCTCCTGCTGCTAGTATGGGACCAGAGCAGGAACCCAACACTAAGAACACTGTCGAGGCAGGTCAGGCTCGGGGCCTTTGAGGGCAGTCATGGGAGACATCACAGAGCTTCTACTTTGTCTTTGTGCTTAGAAACCTGCCCGTTTCCCTTAGGTGCCTGGGCAAGGACAGAATCAGCCAGGTCATTTTGAATGTCTTGTAATAGTACACATGAAGTCAAATGTTTATACACATGTAAGGGTCATGCATGACTGTGATTTTTAATTTTGTATTATTATTACTATTATTATTAATTGGGTAATTGAAACAAGCATCTTTAAAGAAATACCTAAACATGGCCCTTACAAATGTATGAAACTTTGCATCTGCTGCATGAATTTGCCAGTGAATCATGTTAAGAGTCAGGGCCTTCTGCATTGCCATATTTGGCTGACACAGGGGACACACAGGTGTAGATAAATGATGTGTCAGTCTTTCTTGACAATTGCCTTATAAATGTTCATTCGCTCCAGGTGGAGGTTTTTTCTATATATCATGGTTTCTCTCTTTCACACTTGCCAGCTCCTTTGTTGGCACACTTGCCATGATGTTGGGCCGTTCGGTCCGGTCTTCCGCTGCCGTGCAATGCCAGCATTCTTTAGCTTTCTGGGAACTCTCCCCAGATTTACAGTAGTTTGGACGTCAGATGCCTTAGAGGCGGTGTGATGTCCATTTTCCAGGGCTTACCACACACACACATCCATGTTATGCGCGAGGTTGGAGTTCCGCTCATGCATTGCAAGAACTGCCAAGTTCTGGAGGTTCATATTCTTTCCTTTTTCTGAGAGTTGTCCCATTGTGGTATCCAGTTCTCAGTTCTGCACTATCCTTGTTCTGTCCACTTTCTCTGTTGCAGGCTGTGGATTCAGCCACAGTATTGTTCTACCTTGGTTAAAGCGTTTACATCTGGGTTCTATTGTCATTGTTGCAGGTGTGTGGAGTTGCTTCATGCTTCAGCCCTGTTACAGAATGGAAACAGAAACCAGGTGCACATTTATAGTGTTTGTTAAAATATTCTGGTCAAAATATACATTCATTTTATATTGTTTGATTGGTGTAGATTGTACAGTGTGTCTGAATATCACTGACTTATTTGTGCCCAATAAGGCTAGTTAGGCTGTGGCTATTAATAATGCCTTTATGTACATGTTTGGCCTATAAAAGTGTAGGGAAAAAGAGAGTATGTATTCCAGATTGTATATAAAAAGTTCTACAGAATTTTTTTTACAGATAAATCCAGCGACAGAAATCATAAAAATTCCTGATAAGCTCATAAATGTATTTCGACTTTTGGCTTTAGTCTTACTGATCGAGTCTCCAGAGTAGCGATTGCATTTTCTTTTTACAAACTACCCCTTGCCATGTCTCACAGTGTAAATCATCATGTAGTCTACTTGTTTGGGAGCTGTACATGCTGTGATTACAAGCCTAATTTGGACTGTGTGCTCAACCAAGTACACTGCACTCATGCCATCGTAAATCTGTGTACGTCCAGAATCTGCAGCTCAGGCTTTGTTTCCTTGAGACTGGAATATTATTGAGTCACATACTGGATCTTCTTCAGATTGAAACAAAAAGTAATAGAATAAAGCTCAAGCTAATTGGCACCAAGTTAGCTTTAGCATGTTAGCTTCAGAGTGTCCTGCCCCGGGTTCTATAACTGATTTGTTTCTATAATTGCTTAGTTTCTATAATTGCTCCTTAACTGGCTTGTGCACTGTATGCTATATAAGAAAAAGCAGTGCACACTTTAAACTTTGAGACTGTTTGCTTTAGAGAACAGCAGCTTTTAAATGTATTAAGTTAATGGTTGTTTTGCATCAAATTAAAATATTAGAGGGCAGCATAGTGTTGAAGCTGGTTGAGATGGTGTTGCACAGCAACTTGGGACCTGGGGATCTGTGTTGGTTCTTTGGCTCATGTTGCCCTACATCCTCCAAAATTCTTATCTACATCCTCTATTTTTCTCTAAACTGCCCTGTGTGTCCATGAGATGGACTGGTGCCAAATGTATGATTCATCCCTGCCTTGTGTCCAGTGTTTTCAGGTGTAAAAATATTTCCTATATTAATGTTTGAGTGTGTTTTCTGTAATGGATTGGTGCCCTGTCCTGGGTGTTTTACTGCCTGTGTGAGGATAAATAAGTGTGTGTGTGTGTTGCCTTTTAATAAATTAATTATTGGTGTATTCCTGCCAGGTTGTTCTGGTAGTCGTTACATTCCAACATACTGCTTACCTGGTAAATGGGTGGGTAATACCAAGATAAACATGCACATGAATAAAAAAGGCCAGATACCAGCAATCAGGAATTAACCTGGAGCCTTGGATCTGTAGGACAGCAACACTACTACTCACTTCTATACACAAAAAAATTATTGGATACAATGGTTATTTGTATTAAAATTCCAGTCAACGTCGGAAAATGTAATATATGCCTTTACTGAGCACTTTATTAGGTACACCTATTACCTATCCGGTACGTACAGTCATTTATTATTTTGGAAGCTACACTCACCACACAGATGAACTTTATATACCAAGTATACCATTACTGACTGTAGATGGGCATCTGCTGCTTTTTACACCCTTTGTATCCTATTTATCCATCAAAAGGACCCCCTGACCAAATGATGTTTAAGTGGTGGCTGATTCTCAGCACTGCAATGACAGTAGCATGATAATGTGTGGTGTTGTGGTATCTGTCAGAATTTTACAATACTGCTTAAGCTTACTGGCCTCTTTATTGGGAACACACCCTGTTAGTACTCGTTATAAGTGCACAAGTAGAGTCTTTTATCGGTTGACACTTTCTGGTCACATGACACTGTTGGCTTTATTTTTTGGTTGAAGCAAGCCTGAGCATGAAGTGTTTAAATATCCCGACAACACTGCTGCACCTGATACACACATGTCAGCACAACACACACTACATTGTCATTACCTTGTTGGTGTCATTGCAGTGTTGAGAATGGTTTACCAATGGTCCAAATAACATCTGCTCAGTAGGGTCCCTATGTGGTTCTTTTTTACTGATAAATTGTGTCCCGCGGACTGACAAAGTGTACAGAAAAACAAGTAGTCTACAGTTATTAATAGTATACCCAACAGTTCATCTGTGTGGTAGGTGTAGATTATAAAATAATCAGGGAACACAGGTACCAGATAGGTGTTCCTAATAAAGAGAGCATTAGCTACATATTAGGAAATGTTCATTTACAAAACCCAAACCACAGAACCAACTCTCAAGTCAATAACCTTGTATACAGTAACGCAAAGCAAGTATCATTTATCACCAGGGTATAAAACCAGAATAAAAATACCGATCTAACATTTCAACTAATCATTTATCAGCAACATCACTCACTCAGCAATGGCATTCGAACCAAGGCCGGCAGTGTCCTATAGGGTAACAGTTCCTGGTAGAGCTTCCAGGTTGACACCTTTACTCTTGAAAGACAGACACTAACATTTAAAAGGAGTAAGGGACTCAGAAAGCTGCTACTTGTGACCTCCAAATGGTATTCATTCCTTGTGCGTGAAACATTTCTGTTGACACCCGGCAATGCGGTGTTGATGAGTTAATCTAGCAGCTGAGTTTGTCCTTCGCTGTCCCCGCCCCATCCACACAGACACACTTACACGCTCACAGCGCATTACACCTCTCCACAACCCCCTGCTGATTTCCCAAAAAAATACAGCCCCCTACAATGAACAAGAAACAAATCAGGATTATGTACATAAATCAGTCTAATGCTTCATTCAAGCTGTCTGCGAATGCTATCATGAATCTCACTGGTCATTCGTAATGACCTTTTATAACCACAGTCAAGGCCTGAGCAGACACCAGGTCCAAATATGGAATTTAAGTAGCACTTTTCAGCTCACCTCAAAGAAAAAAAAACACCAATATTAATACAGTGGTAGCTTGTAACTCGACATCCTTTGGGAAAAAATACCTTGAAACTCAATGCCTTTTAAACTCGACGCCAGAACCAACTGACGCTGAGTTTCAAGGTACCACTGTAGCCTAAAATAAATACCCATGAGTAATTCCTGGGTATTTACCTTACTCCAACAGTGCCTAGTTTGTATCTCCATCTGATCTGACCGTAACACTCACACTTCATGTTTCAAGGACTCACGCAGAAGAAGTGTAAGTGCTGCCACTGCTTTAGCATTTCTGGAACTGCTCCAAGAAGCAGATCAGGCCTGTAAAAATAGGTTTGGTGTATGTTATGTTAAGAATGTGAAACCTATCCTAGGGACCTGTGGCTTACAGTAGCCGTCAGGGTGTTGCTAAATGGTCGTCATAGTCAATAATTATTTTACAGTGAAATTTAAAAGAAGCTGCAAGCAGCAGGTATTGCTGTTAATGTGGTGAAATATTGTTTACAGTGTTTGCATTAAATGACGTTTTCCATGCTGTACATTAAAACATTTAATTGATATGCTAAAGCTATGCTAATGGCCGAATTATGTATGAATAATGAAAGTGTAACGAATGGTGAGGAGAATGGTGTCCCGGTGACTCACCATCAAGCTGATTTTTGGCCATTAGAGAAAGAAACAAAGCAAGTTAGAGCATAGAAGGTGGGGAAACATATTTGTTTGGAGTAAACTGTAAAACCCATTTGGTTTGAAAAGGAAATAAACAAATTAACTTACACTAAAGCAGCCAGAGTGAAAGGGGGAACTTTGATTGGGCGTGACATGACAGCTACTCGATCCACCAATGTGTAAATCACAGACCAGTGCCCTTCACTCAAGTACTAACTATTAAAAGATGCAACGTTAGAGATGGCAGATCCCTCAAAAAGAACAATGCTTCAGATCTTGTTGGTTTAGATAAAGAAATTTAAGGTGGACGCAACACTGGACGCAACACTGTCCATCTACCTTAACCAGCTTAGTCGAGCAAGATGCACTGAGATGAATCATTGCTTTACAGTGCTAAGCTCAGGTATGGTGCATTAGTGCTAATGAGTGCAGTAGCCTCTGGGATGTGTACTTTATTTAGAACTACTGCATGCTGACCTGCAATTTCTTTCCCTGGTAGAAGCGATGGTATCAGATCGACCCATTACTGAAGGTCTGGACATGGTGCAAAATCATATTAGGGCATAACACATTGATCCATTCACTCACTCACAACTTAAGGTAATTCAAAGCAGCCAATACACCTACTAAAGGTTATTGGTATGTTGGTGAAAACCTACACTGTGACATGATCTCCTTTGCACCATGTTGCTGTTTTGCACCTACTTTACTGCTCTACAATGCCACAAACAATAACTTATCGGTGGTTCGTGGCTTGTCCTTTCTCGTACCACTGTTTCTGGGTACCCAGTTTGCTTTTTTAGAGATAATTTAACCAAGTCGTCTGATCATAACAATTTGGTCCTTATATGTCACTCAGATCTTTATTCCTGCCCATATCTGCTGCCTTTAATGTGTATTTAGCATTTAATCCCTGACCGTGATCACAGTTAGTAAGAATTAGGCATTGCCATGTTTTGGTTGTGTAGGTACTGTAAATTGAAATTTTAATTAACCACTTTATCCTGGTCATAGTTGTGGCACCTGGTTTCACCAGGAAACACTGGACAGAGGGCAGGGACACCCTGGGCAGAATGCCAATGCATCACAGCCATACCCTCTCTCAAACTTAGCCAATCATGTCTAGCAGCGCTGATATTCAAACCCTGACTAGCGTAATGACTTCTGGACCACCTAAGCACCCTCCTATTACATACATTGTACTGTTATAGACAATGCAGATGAATTACGAATCAGGTTGATTACACTTTCTAGACTAGACAAGCCAACCCCCCAAAAAAAGGAAAAAAAATGAATAGATGATCTACAGTTTAATTGATGGTTGTTTTTTGGTGTAACTTCATGTAAGGAGTGTTAAATCCCACTTCACGCCTTGGAGTGAACACCCTCTAGTGTAAAACAAGTGGTATAGTCTAGTGACTATAAGCCAGAAACTTAGCAGTGTGGGAAAGTCCAAGTCCTTCTCAGTAGGGGGTTCCACGGTCTACTGAATGCAAAGATAGTAAGGAATCTTTTGGTGAGACAGCTCGTCTGACAGTTTGGAATGTTTCACTGCAGCCCATTTTTACAGGCGCAGACCGAGCTTTGTGGCATGCCAGGTTTGTTTTTAAAGAGGAGGCAATGAGGAATGCGAGGACGTGAGAAAGCTAAGTTTATTTGCTGACACCTCACAACCGTATAACATGTTGTTACCAAGATATATGGCAGCTTTTGCTTTGAAAGTCAGCATTTCTGTATGAGAGAAGGTGAGAAGACTGGAAAGCTCAAGTGTCTTTATGTAATTATAAACCACTAACACAAGTGCTACAAACCATTTGTTTTAGGCCATTCGATTTAGCTTGTCAACACAAAGATAACCCTCACCAGCTAAAGATAACACCCACAGATCTTCCAGTACTGACGTAAAAAACAATATTCCCAATACATACATCAAATGAGATAACAGTAAGACAGAGACAGTGTAGATAAAAGAAAATGAGTGCTGACAAAGTGCAGAATATTATAGTCATCAGGAATCCATTGCACCTGGAAAGTCTTATTCAACTGTGAATTAACTTAACAACCTTAAATTTAAATTACTGTACAAAATATATTTGTCACAGGTGAACACGTTTTTAAAGGCTTATACTGTACATGTGGTGGTGAAATCACAGTTATAAACAAAGCTGCACTGGTAAATTCTATAAGGTCGCATGTTAATTAATATCATATATTTAAAATGAGCTCTAATAATGCTATTTTAATAAAATTTTATATTGAGATTTTATGTTGATGTTTTTTAAAGGCGCAAGGCTGAAACACCTCAACTTAACAATTAGCAGAGCTGTCCAAAACCTTATAGATGTACAATTTTGGGCCCTTTACTGTTCCAGCGTGACTGTTCCTGAGCATAAAGCAAGGACTGGTGTGGAGAAACTCTAGTGGCCATTAGTGCCTGGCCATACAATTACTCTTTCGGGCACAAATTCCCACAAAACACACTCAAAGATCTTATTGAAAACCTTCCCAAAAGACAAAAGGCTTAAGTATCCGCAAAGAGTGGCTAACTCTATATTACTGCACATGTTTATTAAATAGGATGTCCAACAAGATCACGGTCAGTTGTTTAGAGATCTATGTAATCTTTATACATACATATAGTAAGGATTAAAAGAAAATAAATAATAAATGAAATAAATAAATATAATAAATAAATAAATAATGAATAAATAAATAAATAATAAATAAATAAATAATAAATAAATATATAAATTAATTAATTAGCAATATTTAAAAAAAATGAAATTCTGAGACCTTTGCCACCATTTGCTTGTGAATGCAGTGAACTATTGCTAAAAAAAAGTCTGGAATTTTCTTGTATTCTTGCATGCAAAAGTCTTCTTGTATGTAAAATATTAATTCATAAAAATATTTTAAGTTAAGTACAGATCTTCAGCCTTATTGTTTATTTATTTATTTTTATAGATTTTTATAGATTAGTTTAATTATTATTTATTTTTTTTAGATGTTTTTTATTTATTTATTTTAGTATTATTATTATTATTTTGACCATGACTGTACTTTTTCTCTCAACTATTTCAGAATTTTTAAGGCTATATTGTTTTTTAACAGTTAACTATTTAATTATGTACATACTGGCGACACAGTTGCTTTGTCACACTATTTTGGACAATGATATGCAAAAATTCCACAAATTATTATTATTTAATAAAATGGAAATATGTTTACATAAAAGTGAAACATGCATAATACATTTAATTTAGGTATAAAATAAAAATATTCATAAACTGCACATCATGACATTTAGCCATGCACGTCCTGATGCTCTTTTGTTAAATCATTGCTAGTTTGTAATTACCCAGTTATACCAGAGCGTAAAAAAAATTATAAATCCTCTGTCAGCAAGCTGAGTGTTTATTTTATCACATGGCTGTAATTGTGCTTTATCTTGTTTAGATCAAGCAGAGTTGATGTTAAGACCTGGTGATTACATTAGCACCTCCAAACAATTTAGTAGTTTAGATGTTTCCTGTGCTCGGCAGGGTGGCAGAGAGAGGAAGACAGACAGCAGGGACTCTGAAGAGCTGTTTACTCATGCAGAGACGGGAAAATTCATTCAACCAAAACAAACAAACGATAATGTTAGTTAATAATGCTGCTAGTTAACAAGTCAGTCTCTGTTAGTGTAATGACGTGTGGGCTTAAACTGAATATTTTCAATGTTGAAGTTCATCAAAATCATCATAAAATACGTAATCATCACAAACACAAAACTGCAGCAGAATTGTATCTACTTTTCTACCTATGTTTATTTTAAATTGTTTACAGATTGCTTACAATTCTGTCTTTGATTCTGACAAATTAAGATTGCCACATTTTTATGATTATAAAAAAAAACCATAGCAAAAGTGTAGACAGTTTCAATACTGTAGTTCATTCTATAACTTGTATCTACTTTCCATGTATACACAGATAACAGACAACCCTGCAGTAACAGTATGTGACTACTGTGTAAAATAAGTATGTAAAGAAAAAAACACCAAGCAAGTAGTCAATAACAGATTTATTTAAATAACAATTAATAATTTATTCATTTATGCATTCATGGTTTTATTGATAGTTTTTAGCAACAATTCTCATAAATCTTAAATGGCCTAAAGAGCGGCACGGTGGATAGCACTGTCGCCTCACAGCAAGAAGGTCCTTGGTTCGATCCCCAGGTGGGGTGGTCCAGGTCCTTTCTGTGTGGAGTTTGCATGTTCTCCCCGTGTCTGCGTGGGTTTACTCTGGGTGCTCCGGTTTCCTCCCACAGTCCAAAGACTTGCAAGTGAGGTAAATTGGAGATACTAAATTATCCATGACTGTGTTTGATATAACCTTGTGTGAACTGATGAATCTTGTGTAATGAGTAACTTCAGTCTGTTAGATGTAACATAACACGGTACAAGTTCACTGCATAGGCAATGGGACTACACATATTATGTCATTTTTATTTTCTATTTTTTTTATTCATAAAGCAAAGAAAGCTGAGGTGAGAACATTACTTTTTAGCCACTATCAACAGGCATCATTGTTCTTATAAAGAATAGGAATTTTACTTTAAGAAACAGGTGAATAAATTACTTTTCTATATTTTTCTTTGTTTAAAAATATTTCATTTAATTCTATATAGCGTTTTTTAAGTCTTAAAATTAAGAAGGTACTTAAACATACTAATTACATAATAATACTAATAATAGTAATATTAATGCTACTACTGCTACTACTACTACTACTAATAATAATAATAATAACAGTAATAATAATAATGTTTGGAGTGTGTTGCTCCATTGTGTCCCTGTCCAAGACCCTGACCACGATAAAGCAGTGGTTAAACAAGGAATAATAACAATAATAATATTTATAATAACATTACTAATGCTACTACTACTACTAATAATAATAATCTAATAATATAATCTAATAATAATAATAATAATAATAATAATATTAATAATAATAATGAAAATAATAATAATAATAATAATAATAATAATAACCACTGTATTTTCTATTGATATCTGCAGTTGTTACAGAACAATGTAACTTTGTTTCATCCTCAAACAGAATGTCAATCCTCCCTGGTAAACTCACAAATGCATTTCACTTCAAAGTAAGGCCTAGAAGGGCACGAAGCGAGACGAATCATCAAACAAACACACACACACACACACACACACACACACACACACACACATCTTGTGAAGCTTCAGAGAACAAAAGCATGGCGAAGAATGTATCCAATGTATTCTTATGTGTGCGTGTGTGGGTGGGTGGGGTCAGCTGTGCCCTCTGGAACTGGCACTGTCTGGGGGTTGGCATCATGCCACTACCTTATTTCTACCAGACCGGTAATACTTGAGTCTATTTATACAGTTGACACAAGGGCCACACTGGACTTCACACAGTGACATTAGTGGACAAAATGAGGTGACAACTTACATGTATTTTTTGGCTCAGGAATCAGGCTGGTTAGGATGGTTCAAACAGCAGAGGAGAAAATGATTGAGATTTTTTTCTGTGAACAGGAAGGAACGGTCAGAGAGACGCTGTGTGACGAGGTGGCAGGTGGCAGTTTATGGAAAAATATGGAATGTGTTCTAAAGTTTGGAGCTTATGTTTTAGATAATGGCTTGTTACACTGGTTTGTGGGTGGAATATGTACAGTGTATCACAAAAGTGAGTACACCCCTCACATTTCTGCAAATATTTTATTATATCTTTTCATGGGACAACACTATAGAAATAAAACTTGGATATAACTTAGAGTAGTCAGTGTACAACTTGTATAGCAGTGTAGATTTACTGTCTTCTGAAAATAACTCAACACACAGCCATTAATGTCTAAATGGCTGGCAACATAAGTGAGTACACACCACAGTGAACATGTCCAAATTGTGCCCAAAGTGTCAATATTTTGTGTGACCACCATTATTATCCAGCACTGCCTTAACCCTCCTGGGCATGGAATTCACCAGAGCTGCACAGGTTGCTACTGGAATCCTCTTCCACTCCTCCATGATGACATCACGGAGCTGGTGGATGTTAGACACCTTGAACTTCTCCACCTTCCACTTGAGGATGTGCCACAGGTGCTCAATTGGGTTTAGTCCATCACCTTTACCTTCAGCTTCCTCAGCAAGGCAGTTGTCATCTTGGAGGTTGTGTTTGGGGTCGTTATCCTGTTGGAAAACTGCCATGAGGCCCAGTTTTCGAAGGGAGGGGATCATGCTCTGTTTCAGAATGTCACAGTACATGTTGGAATTCATGTTTCCCTCAATGAACTGCAGCTCCCCAGTGCTGGCAACACTCATGCAGCCCAAGACCATGATGCTACCACCACCATGCTTGACTGTAGGCAAGATACAGTTGTCTTGGTACTTCTCACCAGGGCGCCGCCACACATGCTGGACACCATCTGAGCCAAACAAGTTTATCTTGGTCTCGTCAGACCACAGGGCATTCCAGTAATCCATGTTCTTGGACTGCTTGTTTTCAGCAAACTGTTTGCTGGCTTTCTTGTGCGTCAGCTTCCTTCTGGGATGACGACCATGCAGACCGAGTTGATGCAGTGTGCGGCGTATGGTCTGAGCACTGACAGGCTGACCTCCCACGTCTTCAACCTCTGCAGCAATGCTGGCAGCACTCATGTGTCTATTTTTTAAAGCCAACCTCTGGATATGACGCCGAACACGTGGACTGAACTTCTTTGGTCGACCCTGGCGAAGCCTGTTCCGAGTGGAACCTGTCCTGGAAAACCGCTGTATGACCTTGGCCACCATGCTGTAGCTCAGTTTCAGGGTGTTAGCAATCTTCTTATAGCCCAGGCCATCTTTGTGGAGAGCAACAATTCTATTTCTCACATCCTCAGAGAGTTCTTTGCCATGAGGTGCCATGTTGAATATCCAGTGGCCAGTATGAGAGAATTGTACCCAAAACACCAAATTTAACAGCCCTGCTCCCCATTTACACCTGGGACCTTGACACATGACACCAGGGAGGGACAATGACACATTTGGGCACAATTTGGACATGTTCACTGTGGGGTGTACTCACTTATGTTGCCAGCTATTTAGACATTAATGGCTGTGTGTTAAGTTATTTTCAGAAGACAGTAAATCTACACTGCTATACAAGCTGTACACTGACTACTCTAAGTTATATCCAAGTTTCATGTCTATAGTGTTGTCCCATGAAAAGATATAATGAAATATTTGCAGAAATGTGAGGGGTGTACTCACTTTTGTGATATACTGTATGTACAGACTTTAAATATTTTGTGTGACCACTGTCAATACAGTATGTCCAGTAATACAGTATACATAGATATTTACTATATTCACTGTTTGGCCATGTAATAGCATTGGCTAAATTTTCACAGCTATGTAGCTTACATTTGCTTTAGAACCTAGTCAACTAGTTGTGTATTCTTATACTGATGTTGTTAGGGGCCTAAGTACCATATAAAAATATTGTTCAAATCATTATTTACTTTACTAAGTACTCCTCTTAACACCAAGCACCTTGTTGGCCGGTGCACCCCTGCTTTTCAAAAAGGCAAATTTGTTACAATGACGGCTCAATGGCTCAACCATGCATAAAAAAATTAAACCGTTCAGCAGCATGCACAAACACATACACAACCATGTCACCACAAAGCCCGTGCTGGACCACCTTGGCTGGGCTGAGCTTTATGCTTTGTTCGCCTGCAGTAATATTGTGACAGAACCTCTGCCATGTTGGCAGTGTGGGACATCTGGTGGGCTGCGGAGAGAGGGAGCACCTGTTTTGGCAGTGCTATTCGCGAGGACCGCAGCGCTCCTCATGCACAGTTGTGCAGTGTATTAGTTGCGCCTGATCATGTGCAGAGACAGCCATAGCCCGAAGGCCTCCACACTATCTCAAATTCCTCATTAAACCAGTAATAGGAGACGCTGAAACTCAGCACTGATGTGTGTGAGTGTGTGATGCTTCTTGTAGTTAGTATCTGTGTGAAGTGTCTGGGTCTGAATTTTACAAGTTCCCATAAACGATTGCTTTTAAGTCCATGTACAATGTGTCTGTGTACGCATCTGTGTAATATAAAATCTACACTGCAAGATTTTTTGAGGGGAATTCTCTGATTCCTGCATAAATAAATCCAAATATATTTTATAATAACAAAATCTTTTTACACAAATGTATGATTTACACACAAGTGGAGCAACAAAATGTTCACTTTTAAACTAATGCTGTTTGTAAGAGCAACGTGTTCCAGTTAATAAAATTAGAGAATGAGATTATTTTCTTTTTTTCTAAATTATATGCTCAGTATGTAACAAAATGTGGTTTGGCAAAAATATAATTAAGCAATTTGACAAGAACTACTTAAGATAAATCTCTGTTTTATCTATGAAAATTTTAATAATTTTGAGAACTAACTAGTTACAAAATAGCATAACAGGTAATCTAGCAAAAGTAGGGTTCATATTTTAGAAGGAAAAAAAAAAGAAAAGAAACGTATATTTAACAACATACACCAATCAGCCATAACATTAAAACCACCTCCTTGTTTTTACACTCACTGTCTATTTTATCAGCTCCACTTACCATACAGAAACACTTTGTAGTTCTACAATTACTGACTGTAGTCCATCTATTTCTCTATCTACTTTTTAAACCTGCTTTCACCCTGTTCTTCAATGGTCAGGACTCTCCAAGGACCACTACAGAGCAGGTATTATTTAGGTGGTGGATAATTCTCATCACTGCAGTGACACTGACATGGTGGTGGTGTGTTAGTGTGTGTTGTGCTGATATGAGTAAATAGGACACAGCAATGCTGATGGAGTTTTTAAACACCTCACTGTCACTCTTGGACTGAGAATAGTCCACCAACCAAAAATATCCTGCCAACAGCACCCCATGGGCAGCATCCTGTGACCACTGATGAAGGTCTCGAAGATGAACAGCAGCAATAGATGAGCGATCGTCTCTGACTTTACATCTACAAGGTGGACCAACTAGGTAGGAGTGTCTAATAGAGTGGACAGTGAGTGGACACGGTATTTAAAAACTCCAGCAGCGCTGCTGTGTCTGATCTACTCATACCAGCACAACACACACTAACACACCACAACCATATCAGTGTCACTGCAGTGCTGAGAATGATCCACCACATAAATAATACCTGCTCTGTGGTGGTCCTGTGGGGGTCCTGACCATTGAAGAAAAGCATGAAAGCAGGCTAAAAAAGTATGTAGTATGTACTAAATTATGAATCCTACTTTTTCTAGATTATCTGTTATGCCATTTTGTAATTAGTTATTTCTTAAAATGTTTAAAATTATAAGGTTTAACAATTTTAAACCCCCTTTTTGTTACTTTTTTTTGTTTGTTAGTTTCAGCATGACACAAAGGTCTATAAAGACATGCCGAGTTTGTCATAAAGGCACTTTAGTGTCCTGCAAAAAGCCCTGACCTCATATTAAACACCTTTGGTATGAAATGAAACATTGATTGTGAGCCAGGCCTTCTGATTCAGCATCAGTCCTTGACCTAATTATTATTAACAAGTTCTGCCAAGTCTAATCTGACTCCCGGCTATTATATATAGCATTAAATGCTCTTGTGTATTTAGTAGAATGTGATTATAAAGTAACACATAACTGAGAAACCCAGCAGCTCATTACAAAAAGAAACACAAACAGGCAGATAGACAGATGTGTGCAGTCCGGATATTTAGGGATAATATATAATAAATACTGTATATCAAGTATTGCAATTAGATCTGTTTGCTGTATGACCCACCCTTACTGTATGCCAGCTCAGGAAGCCGTGCATGCAGCCAAACTATTTAGTGCAACCAATTATACACCTGAAGAACAACAGGGAAGCACCATAACCAGCCACCACATCTGAGAGGACAGAAACCTGATTGGCCTGAGCAAAGAGCAGCTGAGCCTGGGGAATGAAAAGTAGGAAAGTCTGCACGCTGCGTTCTGTACGACGTCCATCTGGCACAGCCAACCGGGGCTCTGAGCCGGCCGGGGCTCAAGTTTACGTTATTAAGAGGTAAGCGCAGTTTAACACGTTATACATAGACTAGATTTTTTTAAGTATTCAAGGAAATCATATGATTAGATGTTTGTACAGATGGGGCACACAGTGTGATTTAAAATAAATAGTTAAATAAATAAATAAAAATTAATACCTACTCCAATTAAGTATTAGAATTAAGAATACTTGTTTAACTTCTATTGATGCTGTAATTATGGACAAAAAAGTTTTCATTTTATTTCATCAACCGTTATCCTGGTCAAAGTCGCGGCAGGTCTGGTTTCACTGGGAAACACTGGACACAATGCAGGAATGCCCTGGACAGGGCGTCAATCCTTTGCAGAGTTTCAGCCACCCCTGTGATTCGAACCCAGATCTCAGTGGTGGTGTGCTAGTGTAACAGGCCGCAGTGGCACCTGTGCACCTGAACAAAAAGGTATGTATAAAAATATGTTTAAAAAAATAATTGTATTATTACATAATACATATTACATATTATTATTACATAATAATAATAATTATTATTATAATAATTATAATGATAATAAAATATTAAAACAATAAAGTAATATAATAATAATAAAACAATAAAAATAATAAAATAATAATAAATCAATAAAATAATGATAACTAACAATAACGATAATAATAATAAACATTAAAATAATAAAATAATAATAATAATAATAATCTAATAATAACAATAAAATAATAAAATAAAAATAACAATAATAATTATAATAATAATAAAGTAATAATAATAATAAAACAAAACAATAATAACAATAATAATAATAATTATTATTATTTATTTTATTATTATGTATTACATTTTTTTGCTAATAATTTCTTTTATTTAATTTTTTTTTTTTTATATTTTAAGTTTTGAAATAGTTTTCAGAGTTCAGTAACTATAGTTTCCTTTTTATTTAATGGTTTATTATTATATAATGCATATATTTTAGTCCTTTAAGTTAGACTTAACTTCCTTTAAACTTTATTCAATTCTAACGATTTTTAAAAATTCTGTTTCCTAGCGTTTGCCAGATATTTGACACCTTAGTGTAAAAAAGTACATCTGAGAAATGTCCTAAAGCTGATTGCTTTGCCACTCGTAGTAGTCCTGCGGCCCACTCTGATCTGTGCTGAATATGGCTAAAAAAATATAATAATCTGAGAACGTTTCCGGGGTGGAGAACAACCTAAGTTTGTGGTACAAGAGTTAGACTAATTCTCACTTTTTAAGTTCTACAACCCTCTTAAATTTCACTTAGACCTGATTAAATCTGCTGCACTTTCCAACCTGAGGAAACATTATTCTTGGAGATGAGCCACCTAGCAGGCTGATAAAGCAAATTACATTACAGCATTGGTGTTAAAGATCAGTGTGTGAAGGTGCTGGGTTCGGTGTGCACATATGCTCATGTTATTATGCTTTTAGCTTATTCCCCTCACACACACACACACACACACACACACACACACGCATGTCATACTTGTACAATATTTCTTGAGCCCTCGTGGGATAGCTGTAGAGGGTCTAAAAGTGTCTCGCTGACTTCTGCAGTGTATCAGCAGTGGCAGCTGTGTGGATTTAGACATCATCATTTAACTAGTCAGAGAAGACATCAAGACATTTCCTCAAGAGAGCGGAGGAATTTTCTCTCTGTACATTTGTGTGTGTGTGTGTGTGTGTGTGTTTGAGTAAAACTGAGAGAGGAATTAGCTGGATGTGATATGTATTCAGCCGTTGATGTTGTACCTTCAGGTTGACGTACTGACAGCTCAATATCTCCCACATGAGCCGGCTGTAGTTCTTGTTACTAAACTACACTATCAGCATCTCTCTCTCTCGCTTGCTTGCTCATCCTTCTTCTTTATTTATCTATGTCCCTCTTTTTCCCAGAAGTGTCTTTTTCTGTCTTAGTCAGATTTGCCTGCAGGTGTACATGGGATGAGAGATGATCCGTTTAGGCTGTGAATACATTTATGGTTTGTTTTTATGTGTCATACTAAAAATAACAGTGACTTCAGTTACTATAGCAGGATTAACAGAGAAATGCACATGTGCATAAAATATAATAGAATATAAAAGAACAAAATACTGTATGTAAAATGTATTATTCATAGTAAATACTTAATTTGTGGCCAGCGTCAGAATCAGGATGCTCCCGGGCTCTGACCATGAACCAGATCAGGATAAGACAGTAAAAATGATGAATGATGTATTGTAGGAGATCTGACTGGTTTGTTCACTTGACTTCTTCAACTAGCAGATGCTTAGCTCTGCTCAAGTGGTTGTCACCAGTCCGGATTTGACAAGAACAGACATGAGGATTGGATTTCAGGCATTAGTAACATTCATATCTCCTAGACTGTGTTTTACATCCAGCAAACAGCACGTTATGATCCAATAATATACTATCAGTATCGTGTCAGATTACCTGGCAGAAATCTAACAAGGTAATGTTTCCTAGCTAATGAGCGATGAGTAAGATAAATAATCTGCCGACCTGCTCAAACTAAAACTTACAGTGAAGGCTTTTACATTTGCTACAGTGCACTAATAAAAATAAAGTGAAAGCAATTTCTTACTGTATATATTCTGAACTCGCAAACTATAATACAGATTCATTTTTCAGTTACACAATGCAAAATTTGCTTCCTGCAGTTGTGTTAACTTATTTTGTTAATAGCCAATAAGAAGATCAATAATCTTTGACCCTCCAATTTGACATAACCAGTTTAACTAAATGTTTTTAGGTGACTCAGTGGGATATTCCGCTAGCACAGCAGTGCCGAGATTCTGAACTCCTCCATTCGAAACTCGGCGTTGCCACCGGTCGGCTGGGCACCATCAGGTGGGCATAATTGACAGTGCCTGCAGCAGATACTAATTGGCCTTCATACGCTGTGCAAGGACCCTGATTGGCAGAAGAGACACCTGTACAAAATGCAGGAGCGAGAAGAGGAGGGCTGTGCACATGTCGGAAGAGGCGTGTACAGCGATGTGCTTTCCTTGGATGTAATCAGGTATCCCTCAGCAGTGGAAGACAATATTGAGTGCGCTACATCGGGAAGAAAAAAACTAAATGTTTTGATTCTATTAATGTTTTTCTAAAGTGTTATGATTTTTATTTGTAGAGAATAGTTTTCACTGTGGTTTGGTGGAGTCCTAGCCTTAAAAAATTACTTTTAACCTTTTTTGTAGATTGCTATTCAATATTAATATTTGTTTTATTTACTTTTTTGTATATTGCTATTTAAGTAATCTTTTGTAGATGGCCCTTTCATTTATATATTTATTTTTTGATTTTCTAAAATGTCCATATATTGTGTAAATGTCATTTTAGGATTTAATTTGATACTTTAGGTTTTAATTTGATTTTACAGGTAAGGTTCAGCATAGTAAAATTTATGTTTTAGAAAACTTTACCACCAAATTAGGTTAATTTGTAAGCCACGTAATAAAGAATTATTTTCTTACACATGCACTACTGCAATAATCAACAGTTGAAATTAGAATTTGGAGTTACATGCACTGAATGACTTGACGACAATGTTAAAATCAAACTGGGTTAATAATATCAATATATTTTGGTGATTGTTGTCAGACCTTGGACACCAAGTGTACTGAACGATCAAATACTTATGTGCTCTGTAGAATGTGTGTACATTTGTCAGTTCCTTCACTAAACAGCTTTTCTCTGATCCAACAGCCACAGATCAACAGTATAATGATCTTTGCTTTAAGGTTCTGTCCCATTTGCCTCGCTGATGATCTCAAAAACAAAACAATTTGTGCTCAGAAAGATTGTCAGATGGAATTCCAAATCAATTTGTTAAGTTGGATGATCAGAACTTGGTTACTGTTTGTTTGATTAAGAAAAATTGTAACATTCTCGGGTTACTGACAGGGCAGCTGTGCCTGCTTCATGGAGCATTTAGCATTTTGGGATGGGATCCCAGGACTGGACAGCATTTTCTAGCTTGAACACTGGCACCGAAACAGCTATAACTTTTTATTAAAGAAAACTATGCTGTTGTTCTGTATAGGGAGTAAAAAATTAATTGTAATGCAGGGAAGCGGAATGCTGTGCTATTGTACATGACAAAGGAAGCAAGAAAACTTCAACAGGGCATTAAAACATCCAAAATAACTGAAGAAAATGGGAATGAATATTTTAGAAACATTTATTTAAGGACGTGACTCATTTAATATGGTTATCTAAATCATTGTGCATGTAAGTGACATCTGTTACATCATTGCTCAGCTGACTTTTGCATTCACTTTCCTAAAGAAACTTCTAACTATCATTCAAATCTTCATATCAATTTAATATAAACCAACACATATCCATTATGCTACAAACATTGTATATGTATAGATTTTTTTTATTATGCAGTCCTTTTAAAGTAGGCGCATCATCTTTCTGTCATCTGTTTTTACTGTTTGTGGCCACTTATGATTGTGCTTAAGTAAGACACACACCCTCAGAAAAGCTTCTCACTGATCCTCTTGATCCACGAGCCTACTGATTAACAGGCCTAGATATTTAATTACACTTCACTAATATGATATAGGAACTGTGGCCACTGTGAGCCCATGAGCACATTGTAAAATATTGCAATTGTGATGTCATAATATTTACATTTACTTTTTTCGGCATTTAGCAGGCGCTTTTATCAAAATCGACTTACAGTACCATGACAGTGTATTGTCTACGCAGTTGAAGGGTAAGAGCCTTGCTCAAGGGCCCAACAGTGACAACCTGGTAGTGGTGGGGCTTAAACCAGCAACCTTTCGATTACTAGTTCAGTACCTTAACCACTAGGCTACAACTGCCCTGTAAGCAGCCTATTACAATAATGTTATCATAATATTGTTTTAGTAATAATGTTATCACGATGGTATCATTATTTCTAGTATTTTGTTTGGTTTGATATTGTTCGTTATTTGCCTGTGTGCAGTCCAAACCTTTTTGGCTTACTGCTTATGTAAATAAAAAAGCCAGCAGCATCTTACCACTTCTTAAAAAATCAAAGCAATGTAAACCACACCTTCATTGTCCTTACTTCCCTCCAAGTCATGATTACAGTACGGTAAGGTAATGCTCCACAAATAGAAGAAGTAGAAAATTGCTACAGCAGCGGCTCAGTCCAAAAACAAGCGAGTGTTGTGCCCGCCAACAGCAGCAATTTTGGAGAATTCCTCCGTGAACAGGAAAGGGAGGCCTGTTTCTTAACAGAATCAATATTCTCTTTAAAGCAGAGAGGAAATGAACTGAACTACTGCCATATGCACAAACTTCACAAGGCGTTTTTGATCAGCGCTGATTGGACATACTAATGAAGTATTCCATTTGCCAAGACATCCCTTCCAAAAAATGCAATGTACAAAGAAAAGATCTGTGCACACAGGACATGTAAGTGTATATTTGCTGTGTGGGTTACCACAGCATTAGGCTGCTTACTGGTCCACTTTTTCAACCCTGTTTCATGTGGTTATCAGGGTATTTGCACTCCGGCCACTTCCATATTGGCCAGACTCATCTGAATTAAGAGGCTGAATGATAAATGAGCTGATGGAATGATACATTTAGAACGATGAGGGGAAAGTAGATTAAAGGAAGATGTTATGATGCAGCATTCCACAACAATGCAGTAACACATTTTCATGATGGAAAGGCTCTTGACCCATAACCCAGAGTTTGCTGTGTGACTTAAAATGACTAAACAAAAAAAGAAAAAAAAGAGAGAACAAGAAATGCAGGAAGAGTGATTGGGTACATATGGAGGAAGCCATCACAGACGTCCTGACATGAATTAATCCCGGGAATGAAGAGTCCGCTTGGCTGAGCATTTTCTGGACGAGGTTCTAGTTTCCGCCAAGCCGAGAGAAAAATTCTCAGGGTTTGGTTTCAGATTGATGGTTGGGATTAATGAAGACTTATCTTGCTGTGTTAGAAATGTTGTATAATAGTTAAAACATCCCAGTGGTGTTTGTACTTTAATAACTATATATCAAACACAATCGCAATACGGCAACACAATGGCTTTACCTCTGATCATTGCTAGATAAAGTCTTTGACATCATTACACACATTAGGAACTCAGTTTTAAGCACTAATATTATTTTTCCACCAATGAGGTGCCAGTGCTGGTTCCATTGCAAAGTAGCTTAAATAGAAAAAAAAGGTCACATGTCATGATTCAGTTTACTTTGGATTGCTTTTCCTGATGGGTAATTTTAAATTTCTTACATGTTTTATTATTTTTTATTTTTTTATTAAAATTATATATAATACACTGATGTCATAACATTAAAACCACCTCCTTGTTTCTACACTCACTGTCCATTTTATCAGCTCCACTTACCATATAGAAGCACTTTGTAGTTGTACAATTACTGACTGTAGTCCAGCTATTTCTCTGCATACTTTTTTGGCCAGCTTTCACCCTGTTCTTCAATGGACCTTCTTTAGGACCCCCACAGGACCACTACAGAGCAGGTATTATTTGGGTGGTGGGTCATTCTCAGCACTGCAGTGCACTGTAGTCCACCAACCAAAAATATATCCAGCCAACAGCGTCCTGTGACCACTGATGAAGGTCTAGAAGATGACCAACTCAAACAGCAGCAATAGATGAGCGATTGTCTCTGACTTTACATCTACAAAGTGGACCAACTAGTGAAAGCAGGCTAAAAGGGTCTGTAGAGAAACAGATGGACTACAGTCAGTTATTGTAGAACTAATGTCTGGTTGTACAGTGTCCTTGAGTATCTTAAAAGGCGCTTGTAAATAAAATTTTATAATTATTACTATTCATTATTATTATTATTATTATTATTATTATTATTATTATTATTACTTTGGGTCCACAACCCATCCCAGAAATGCTAAGCAAACGACACTCATCTCAGGGCATTACACACTCACACATTCACTAACTTGTTTACATCCAGGGAATGCATACAATCCACCTTTTGCATGTTTTGTGAGGTGTAAAGTAAAGGGAGTACCACAAAGAAACCCACAGGGACACAATTAAACCATCTCAAAGGCTTTAGAATCTATAGGACCCATGTTGCTGTGTGCTACTCTACCATCATACAAACAAATTACCATAGTTATATCATTAATTGAGTTTCATTAACATTATCCTGGTCAAGTTCAAGGTGGGTACGGTAGCAGCCATGAACACTGGGCAGCAGACAAGAATAAACCTTTGATAAGACTCAAACTTGCCCAACCATATCATTATAACCTGGGTTTGGTTGGGCACATGGGTACAGTCCCGCTGGAATAAGAAAGAGCCATCATCAAACTGTTGCCACAAATTTGGATGCATATCATTTATTGTATAAAATTAATGTAATACACCTGTTTGTGATGGGTGGGGCTGAAATACATAAACCTTGGGATGTTCAGATACTCTGGCTAAACTGAACAGTGTACGTTTTATGAATGAAGGCCATTGCTTTGTGCTTGTTACAGATTATATTTCACTTTAAAAATTCAATACAACATGATATGCAAGGTTTACTACCTATACGTCTATTTTTATTGCATCTTCTCATAGAATCACAGGCAGGTAATGAAATAGACAGGATGATCATTTCTCCCTAGGGTTCGTATGTATCTCAATTTGCGGTATAAGGTATAAGATGTGAGTCATCAAGGGAACAGCAGTGATCTATCTCTCCGAGCCCGGTTCACTGGCGGTGCAGTAATTGTGCACGCTTTAAAAGCTCCCTTCCCTCCAGAGGACCTTCATGCTTGTTTACATCAGAGAGCTCTGATGTTATAATGGATGGTTAAAGCTTTTGAGAGAGGCTCCTCTGGAATTTTATGCTTTTTAACTTTCAGACATTTTAGGGCGTTCAGCTGGCAGGTACAGTAGAAATCAAAGTTTTATTGCTCTGGGCCGGGGATGGATTACAGGGCACTGCTGTGGCAAAGGACCCCCATGACACTCAAGCCCCGTTTTGACATCAAAGCTCAGAGGCGCCCATTTTCACACCATATCATTTAATTGCATAGCTCAAGTTTGGCTAATCTTTCCAAGCACAATAGGATCTGGAGGGGGTTTAGCATTTGCACCCCAAAGGAATGTAAATAGCGTATTGATCTATTTATGGACGGCACACATGCTGAAGATCACACATGGCTGCTTATTAGTTGGGTAAGCAGTGGTGGTGCTGTGGGAGAGGAAGTTCCAGTTCTGGCAGCAAAAAGACCAACTGGTTGTGTGTAGACAGAAATAAATAAATGTAGCTTATTATTTATTATTATTATTAATAATAATTATTATTAATTATTATTACTATTATTATTATTATTATTATTATTATTATTATTATTATAGCATGGGGTTGCAGTGCTATACAAAACACTTATATGCATGGATTAAATAATTGTTTGTAAACATCTTACAGTGGATCTTTATTCTTTATGTCTTTATTCTTTGTTTTTATTCAACGTATAATAATATTACAATTATTATAATAATTATTATTAGTTTTATTATTAAGCCTTTTAACACTATATGGCCAAAAATATGGGGACATCTGTGACAGTAAGCTTGCTGGACGTCCTCACTCACTCACTTACTTTGTGAGTGAAAATTTGTCACAGTCCAGTCAGAGGAGTATGGTGAGGTTGGCGCTCATGTTGGACCAAGTTTCCAATTTATCTCAAGGAATTCAGTTGGGTCACCAGCTTTATGGACCTCACTTTGTGCCCAGGGACTTAGTCATACTGAAAAAGGAAAGGGCCTTCCTTAAACAAGTGCCACATATACATTTAAAGCATTTTATGCACATGATAGCAATAGCTCTAGCCAAAAACTTTGAACTCAGAATGAGTGTTAGAAGTTCATATTAATATCCATGATTTTGCAGTATGATGTCCAATATACTGTATGGTGTCCACATACTTTTGGCCTTATTTGTTTGTTTGTTTATTTGGATTTTTCAACATCATGCTTTACACTTTGGTTACATTCATGACAGAAACAGTAGTTACTCATAACACAAGATTCATCAGTTCACAAGGTTATATCAAACACATGGACAATTTATCTCCAATTCACCTCACTTCCATGTCTTTGGACTGTGGGAGGAAACCGGAGGAAACCCACACAGACACGGGGAGAAGATGCAAACTCCACACAGAAAGGACCCGGACCGCCCCACCTGGGGGATCGAACCCAGGACGTTCTTGCTGTGAGGCGACAGTGCTACCCACTTAGCCACTGTGACTTTTGGCCTAATAGTGTAGATCATCCATCTGTGTGTGCTAACCCACTTATGATTTTAATCAAACAGTGGTTAGAGTACTGGACTGGTCGCTGGTTTAAGCCCCACCACTGCCCGGTAAAGTTGCCACTGTTGGGCCTTAATCGCTTGCACTGTGTTTAGTCACAATGGTAAGTCACTTTGGATAAAATGTTGTACATGTAATTGTCAGATTGGTGCATTATTCTGTGCATTGTCCAGTTATGTCTGGTCAGCTTCTGGTCTGGTGCTGATAACAGTTCAACTTTCATCAAGTCACTGCAATCTGATGGAAACCATAAATCTGGGAGTCGTGCACATTAGCAATATTGATTACTTTGAAGCAGTACTTAGTATTCATGCAAAGGTCTTTTTGAAAGATGTTCACAAATGTTACAGAACAGCTGGCGACCAGTGTTTTCAGAAGGCGCGTGTTTAGTGTCCTTCTCTCCATACAGACAGCAGAATGAACTCAGATACGAAAAAAAAGAAAAAAAAGAACCCACGATTTCCTCTAACGTTCTAATGATGTCATGCATCTGTAGTGCACACAGGAAAAAAGCAGCAATCCTTTTTGAATATATGACATTCTTGCCTGATCCCACAGGAAAGCATTCTGCGCAGAGCTCCTTCTGACAGGTGTACAAATTTATCTTTTGTTTTATGATATCCCTGAAATGAGTTCAGAATGCCTTTAAACAGCTTAAAGCTCCGGCCTAAAGACACATGTGTAGCGTCTGCTCCCTCACCGTCTCCTCTCTCATGGAGCATAAATCGTCCAGGTCCCTCGCTGCTCAGGAACGCTGCTCTGAGAGACCATACTTTATCAATAAAGAGCGATCCTCAAACATGCATGGCTAATTGTAAGTGCAAACACTTATCGTTTGACCTCAGACCCAGACCAAGACAGATGATTTGTTTAAAGCTATGACTCACTTCAATTTTTTTGATCTGCTTTTCCACGTACAGTGATCACAGGACTAACACTGGAACCAACATCATTCTCTTAAGTTATGGTGCTGTTCTAGAGGTAAAGTTGCGAAAAAGATTTGGAATGACAAAGAATCACACTTCATTACATTATTCTTTACATTTTGTCATCATTGGATTCATCAGTCAAAGTCCACCCTGAAAACCTTATAGCATTATAATAAAAGACAGAACCTGCTTTAAAAGCACCGCCATTTTTCTTGTGGCTGTTGATAAGATTTGCACAATAGTGAGGAGGTCGTACCCCGTCATTTTAGTTGCGTTAAGGTCTGAACTTTGTCCTTAAAAAAAGCCTTAAAACATTTATTTTTACTTTTATGTTTTTGCTTATTGTCTAGTTGTATTGTCAAAGATTTATTAGGAATTAGGAATATTGGTGAAGTTGGCACTGATGTTGAACATAAAGGCCTGACCTGGTTACGGTCAGACCATTAAGGTTGACAATCTCTATGCCAACTTGTCAAACCATGTCTTTATGGACCTCACTTTGTGCCCATGGACTTAGTCATACTAAAAGAGGAAAGGGCCTTCCCCAAACTGGTGCCACATATATGTTTGAAGCATTGTACGCGCCCTACCGCTTTTGACCCCTACTGCTACAGATCCACCGCATGTGCTGCTGCGACCACCAAGGCCATGACCACCACACGGCCCCTCTGGCACGTTTGCAGTAGCTGACCACTTCTTTTCACCTGCATGAGGCGGATTCATATGGGAATACATATTCTGCACAGTCATGCGTTTATCACCATTGGTCTTCCAACAGAGGTTGTAATTGCAGCAGTTATGAGGAATCCCCTCCGCCACCCTGGGACAAGTCAATCACTGTCCTGCTGGTAGCAAAGCTGAGATTCAGGGTTTGTTCAAAGACATAGGGAGCTCTCTACATAGACAGCATTTTACGTCATCCTACACTTGCTCCAGAGAAGGAGGCTGTTTGAAATCCTAGATGCCTTAATATGCTCACTAGTAAGGTATCTTAAAATCTCAACAGTATTTTGACTCAAGAACGAGTGAGCATCCGATGCTGCCTTAGCGGTGGGGGCAATCCCAGCATTCATGAGGCTAACTGTGTTAGCTTAGTTAGCGTAAACTGATGGAATCGCTGTCTAAATAGCGCGGTCAAATAACCTGACTTATAAGTTGGCAATAAGACAGCAAGGCAGCTCACTAGGTTTTCGAACACACCCTCAAACTCATTGAGTATTAGATGTCAGCGCTGACTGGTTTTGCTGCTGCATCACAGATGTACATTTTAAAGAGAAGTTAGTTTGACATTAATCAATGTGCTAATAAAACCATGAAAAATTACAACTTGTGTACAGATCAGGTCACTAATCAGAAATCAGATCAGAAATTCAAGTTATTCCAATGGTTTTTTTTTCTTGCATTATTTCTATAACAGTATAAACGGTTGGTGAAGCTGAGAAAGTAAAAGTAACTTTGAACTTTTGTCCAACATCACTGCAATATTGTGTTGAAGGTAAAATAGTAATTTTATCCCACATGTAATTAGTAGGTGAAGATAGGAACGACGTATGGAACGGAGGCAAGGTTCTTTTATTGACATTAACTTTATATTGTATAACGTGACTTATGTAATTTTATTCCGTGAGTGAAACTCTAAACAAATCAGTTTCTGTGTCATAAATCTGGCAGAGAGACGATAATTCTAAATGTATCCGTTTGGTTTATTTATTTACAAAAAGGTAACGTTATGAGGAAAAAGCAATGAAAGCAGGAAACTGGTTTCTCTGGTCTACTCTGCCGGTGCAATAACTACGTTAGATGATGGATGGGACTCCAGGGATGGCGTTTTCTCCTCAGGCAATTACGGACCGTGTCGTCCTGGAGTTCTCTTCAAATGTGGCGTCGGATTGCAATTTCATTAGCTAAGATTAAAGGCGGATATGAGGAACTGAAGAACGTTATTGCACTTTACTGCTTGAAAGAGCTGCCGTGTCATACATGGTCTGACATGATGTGACAGATGTATTAAGAAGCGTGAGACTGGAGATGAATCTTAAGGACCTTGAGTTTGCAGCGTGGAAGGACACAATGGAAGTTGAAGATGTTTTATACACAGACCAGCATGCCCTGCCAGACCAGCGTCGGTGCACCTTGACATAGATTTTAAAAGTCTCTGGAGCTGCACTTGATGGATGGAAGACCAATCTTCCAAAAGACATCCAACATTTGGGAACTGAGTGTTTCAAGGCGCCGAGAAGAATGTCAATCCAGAATCTCCTGTACATTTATTTATTTATTAGGATTTTAATGTCATGTTTTACACACTTTGTTACATTTATGACAGAACAGGTAGTTACTCATTACACAAGATTCATCAGTTCATGTTTAGTGGCAAACACAGTAATGGTCAATTTTGTATCTCCAATTAACTTTACTTGCATGTCTTTGGACTGTGGGAGGAAACCGAAGCTCTTGAAGGAAAACCACATGGGAAGTTATATGGGAAGTACATGCAAACTCTACACAGAAAGGACCCAGAGTTGAGATCTGCTGACTGTCAAAACTATAGAATATTACATAGAATATAATTCACATTATTAATTTATCATCCATTCAGTGACCTTGTAAATGTGATGGTGACACTGACATCCTAAAAGTCTTTTGGATCTACAAGGTTCCTTCAAGCTCTTAATCTCTAACAAAAGCTTGATGGAGGTGATAAGCAGTTCTGGCCTGTAAATGCCCTCATGGCACATTTGGATTTCCTTTAGTAAGAGCTAAAGTGGACCAGGCGACGTTCCCGTGCAGAAGAGGCGTCCCTAATGAGGCAAATAAAAACAGATCTGGAGCAGATGCTCTTAGTCAGAAGCCTTAAAACCGCACTTCTGCCCTCCTTTATTTTCCCAGGAAATGTGTGCTTGGCGTAGCTGTCAGCAGTTCCGAGATGCTGATAGGGGATTTGCAAAACACTTAAGATTATTATTTAGTGGAGCTCTGGCAAGACAAACTTGTATCCTGGCAACGCTCGCCCATCGGAGGAGGTACGCACGGGACAAACAGACGCTTGATGTGGATGAGCACCGCAGTCCTGACAGCCTTGACAGGCTAAATGTAGGGCTTTTTACTGGAGCTTAATTTCTGTCCCTTTTTGTAGATCGGGAGACGTTTTCTCCCCCGTGTCTGCATCCACTACCAGCAACTGAAGTCACCGTCAAGGGCCAGAGATGAACACATTCATTTTTCAAAGATTAAAGGACATTTTGAAGGTAGTGAAATGTTATCCTTGGAACAAATATACAAGTGGAACAGCCAAATCCGAGCCAATACCACAGGCCACAGAGCCATTTGTAAGGGATGTTCACTTAATGACTACACAAGTATTAGAAACGCTTCATACTTTAGTGTTTACAAAAAACAAGGTTTTTAATGGTATAAGACTGTTACCAATTTTCTTTAAACCCTTTATATATGCAGTTTAAATGTTTTACCCACTGATTTACTTGTTATATACTTAGTAGACTATTAAAGCAGCATAAAGTCCAAAATCCACAGTGGATATTGAGAAATGATTGTCTCTAAGATTGCTTGTGCTTGAGCAAATGCTGATACACTACTGTTTCCAGTCGCAGGTAATTTAAACTATGATCACAGTGAAGCTATAACAGGAGGAAAAGCTAAACCCGGCTGTAATAAGAAATGTCTAGGCACTTGGGAGGTGCAGTAATAACACATTAACACGTTGAAGGCTGTGTATCTGTAGGGTACAGGACAATGGATGAACAGGGTTCCTTACCACTGGAGCAATTGTGACCTCTGCTCTGGGGTACTGCATTCTGTGATACCAAAAGAACGCAAACAGTGGCGTCTCCAAGAGATGGCATGACAGCCTTGGTTCTCCTCGATCGGGGTGGGGATGGCAGCGGCAATGAGAGAGCGATAAAAAAGTGATAAATGTAGGTCTAGATAATAAGAGTGCCACATTTTACAGCAGTCATCAAACACTCATATATTAAATGATAGAATCAATGGAAGCTACAATATACAGCACAGCCTACCTTAACAGATAGGTACATACTCATCCGTGTTTTGACATCCCCCACCCTCCCCTCCCTGCATCCACAAAATCGTTTGGGAGTTTTCTAAACCCAGTTTTGTCTAACCACTACTGTAACCGAGCGTTTTTGGAGTTTGCTGACTTTGTAAAGAAATAAATAAACTGTACATAGACAAACTATCAGGAGCACAATACTTTACTGGATTGTTCTTTTGAGCACAGACTACAGAGAGATGATCACGTGTGTAGAGAAGCACACTTTTCCATCGATTATGGAATCCCCAAATGGACAAAATGCACTTAATTACCATATGATTGCTAGAACGGCTCATATTGCGCCTCATATTTGAAGGGAAAAGGCTCATTTGATAGTCTGTGATGCTATTTTTACAGCCGTAAATTAGGTAGGGTCTTACAAATAATCTACCATCTCATGTATAACAGTGAAAGGCATAAAACAGGATTAGGACCTTAACATTACCAAAGCTGTAACAAACTGTATTTATTTTGGTACAAACTGTGAAACAACATAAAACCGCTTTTAGCTTTTGTTTTTCTTTTTGATAGCTCATACATTAGAAGACAAAGACAGCTGAGGTAACATATTTCTTCATCCCCTCTCCACCGACACTGAGAATTGTTTCTCGAACCTACTCCTAAGCCAGAAAAAGAGGATGAATATGCTGCACTCCCCAGAAGGTGCAGCTGCAGTGAAGCAGATCAGGTGCTGAAAGAGGTCTGTCTCCAGCTTCAAGCCGCTTGGACTTCCTGACTCGGCCTCTCTGACTGAGCATGTGCGCTGACCGCCAGGTCACTTAATGAGGACATCCTCCACAAACACGTGCTAATCACTGCCAGTTGTGACTCTGTGTTCATAATCACTGACTTCACCTTTGGCTTCGGATCAGTCGGATCTCAAAATAAAGCGAAGGAAACGTCGGGTTCATTGTTCAGTCATTCTGATTTCTTTTGCTATTTTCTTTGCACACAGAAGTCCATGTTTTAGCATTTATCAGTGGTCAGATTGCAGGAAATCTTCGGGAGAAACCCATAACACATTGATTATGGGTATGTGCATTGTTGGGATGCACACATGCCAGGAATTTAAGTGAGATAACTGAATAGGGAAGGGTCAAGAAGACATTTTACCTAGCAAAACATCTGACCCTGGGGGACAGTGCTAAGTTAACGACTAGTCAAGTTTAACTGAATAATCATCAGTGTTTCCTACTAGGAAAAAAGTATCATAGCTACTATAGAAAATCATTCATTCATTCAGTCATTGTCTGTTGTAGCACCACTTTCTGTTCAGGACTGTGGTGTGTCTGATCCATTGGGCTAAAGGTAGAAAACACCTCCCCCCCCACACACACACTCACACACTCACATTTAGGACAATTTCTGGAAGTTTCAATTAACCTGACTGCATGACTTTGGACTGTGGGAGAAAACCAGATAACCCGGAGGAAATCCAAACAGACACGGAGAACATGCACACAGAAAGGACCCTGGGAATCGAACCAAGGTCCTTTATGCAGTGAGGTGATCGTGCCGCCTGTAAAAACATTAAAAACATGAATAAATGTCAATACACTGACCAGGTTTTTTTAATCATTGGGGCTGTAAAAGTCTCCTCTATTCTTAAAAGGCTTGTTTTAAGATTTTGGAACATAACAGTGGGGACTTGCTCTCATTCAGCTACTGTACTAGAACACTGACGACATCTGGGCGTGATGCTTGGTTTTATGCATTAAATAAAAGTAGCTAATATCAAGTCTACTAGAAGGAACTGTGGTGAAATCTGTGCTTTTACATTGTTTTAGCCATATTGTTTTGGTGTGGCTTTACAAAAATTATAACAGTATTATAAAATAAGTATAATTTACTGCTGAAAACCAGCATTGCCATACACATCACACAGATCTCAACACAACATGCCATGACTAAGCTTCAGCTCTTAGTCTTAGTATTACAATCAATTCTTCATGTCAGTTGTTCTCCTAATGGCCGAAGGGGAGATGGACCACTTAGAGAGGGAGGTACACTCCCAACTCCTTCTGATATATCACTAGAGATAGAATGAACTTTACCTTTTTATGCCCAGGTCACCCTTCAGGTTATCCATTAAACTTCATGGTTCATTGAATCGGAGTGTGAGCATCTGGTTCCCATCAAACCTCAGGGCCATTATTATTGAGAACATACTCTGGCCGCAGCACACAGGAACTGTCCGCTGAATCCACCCCAAACTTCTGACTGATACATTTATACAAGTGTTAATTTTCCCCTGTTCAATCAGAGGCAGTTTGGGAGATGAATGATGCCAGTAGTTTAAAGGTTAATGAGGGGGCTAAATAACTGAAGTGTTTGGAGAGTAAGCCATGTGTATTTGGGTGTTTGTGTGTGTACTGAATGTATGTCTTGGCAACTCATGACTTGGCAGCAAGGAGAAAACCAAAATCTGAGCAAACAAGATCAACACATGGTGAACTGCAAAACATTCAGAGAATGCCACAAAAATGTATGATTGTTTTAATATTTTTTCCACATAAGTCATACCGCCCTGTAAATGCAACAACAAACAGTCAAATGTGCTGAATCATGGCATTTAACATTACAGTAAAAAGCATAAACATTTATTAGATAGATAGATAGATAGATAGATAGATAGATAGATAGATAGATAGATAGATAGATAGATAGATAGATAGATAGATAGATAGATAGATAGATAGATCAGGCATAACATTAAAACCACCTCCTTGTTTCTACACTCACTGTCCATTTTATCAGCTTCACTTACCCTGAACCTATCCTGCAAACACAGTGTGCAAGCTAAGAATACATCCTGCACCGAGCGCCTATCCATCACAGGTCAATACACACTCAACCATTCACACACCCCATCACTCAGTCACTTACTTAATCACACCTAGGGAAATTAAGCATGCCCAGTTCACCAGGTGGCATGTTTTTGTGGGGTGAAGCACGGACACCATACCAGCCAAAACCAATGAGCCAGCAAACAAAACCAAAGCAAGAATAGTATTTAAAAGTCTCTCCCAGCTGCAGCGTATTATGGCTCATGAGACACAAGAGACTGTCTGATTAAAGAAAATGTCACAGTCAGTCATCTGTGCCTCCATGACCCCTGCTAGCCAATGGTGGCAGGGCAGATGGACATGATTCTGTAATCTGAGCCCACTCCTGATCTCCATGAAAGGTGGGTCTGTTAGAACTGAGGTGAGGATCAAACCCAGATCCAAGTCCATGGAAACAAAAACCCTGGTGGCCAAAACTGGCATTTTAATATGAGTCCAACACTTATTTTGCTTGAGACATTATAAATACTGATGCAATAATCAGTTAAAAAGAATAAATTGCTCCAAACCCATTAATGAGTTAATGTGAGGTCCTAATGTGTTCTCAGTACCACACATACCCATACTCAAAAATTCACCTGAGTGAAGGACCTACAGTGTACTGTATATCTGTCTAGGTCTGCGGCCACAGTGAAATGCTTACCGTACTTTCTTTATGTAGCTGTAATCCAAGAAAGACGAGTTAATGACGAGAAAGGCCAAACTGAAGTACCCCTTTAATCATCATAGACATTTTAATGATGCCTTTACAGAGCTGGACCATTAAATCTGAAGTTACAGATGGACATGCCCTTGTGTACTTGACATCTATGGTTTTAGTCTATTCCTGAATAAATTTGCTGTTGTTTTTAGAAGTTAAACTACAACTAGAAGTTAACATGCAAATCATTACTGTCCAACTAGTACAATAGCCTTTTTTGAGAAAAAACAAAATAAGACATCTTTATCGTAGACTTCTTCATTTTGCAAACTCCACACAGAAAGGACCCAGACCGCTTCACCTGGAAATTGAACCCACGACCTTCTTGCTGTGAGGCGACAGTGCTACCCTCCAAGCCACCGTACTGTTTTTATATACCTTGTAAATGACATATACTATGTACACTGATCAGGCATAACATTAAAACCACCTCCTTGTTTCTACATTCACTGTCCATTTTATCAGCTCCACTTACCATATAGAAGCACTTTGTAGTTCTACAATCACTGACTGTAGTCCATCTGTTTCTCTACATACTTTTTTAACCTCCTTTTACTCTGTTCTTCAATGGTCAGGGCCCCCACAGGACCACCACAGAGCAGGCATTATTTAGGTGGTGGATGATTCTCAGCACTGCAGTGACACTGACATGGTGGTGGTGTGTTAGTGTGTGTTGTGCTGGAATGAGTGGATCAGACACAGCAGCGTTGCTGGAGTTTTTAAATACCGTCTCCACTCACTGTCCACTCTATTAGACACTCCTACCTAGTTGGTCCACCTTGTAGATGTAAAGTCAGAGACGATCGCTCATCTATTGCTGCTGTTTGAGTTGGTCATCTATGGTTGATTGGTGTATATGTCTAGTAAAAGACCAAAGCTTCACTAATATTTTACTAATACATGTTTTTTTTTTTAATTATATTATATATTTTTTTATAATATATATATTTTTAATAATACAAGATTTTTTGTTATTTCTTCATATATTTGTGAGAGATGATTTTTTTTATTTTTACTGTAGACTGTGTGATGGATGAGAACTGAACCATTCGTTTTTCTCGTCACACATCCTCTGTACACTGGCCTGGCAGGGTGATGCACAGAGCCAGGTGCTTTTAACAGGACCCTCTCCACTTTGTCTGTTGGATTTATAGCTTAGCATTGGTAACACTGTCGAAACTTGAACTGAGTATCAAAAGCAAAGCCTTCAGTGGCAATGTTAAATTTTAGTCGGTTTCATCCATTAAACATCAGTGTGTGTAAAGACAGCTGAAAGCCGGGAGTGTAACGGGCAGGGACGCCAAAAAACGCGGGGCGATTTTACGGCATTGTTCCAAGGCCGTGGAGAGGGCCTGTCATGTCTCCATGACGACAGCGACCCTTAAAATCTGTCCGTGACGCGGAGTCAGGGTGAGATTTACGGGTGTTTTCGGCTTGTTACAGCAGATTTATCTTCACAATGAAAAGAAGCAACAATCTGCAGAAGCCATTAGAGAGCCGAGGAAGGAACGAAATCCTGGGGAGAATTCAAATATGCGTCCATGTTAGACAAGGCTTTTGCATGACTGTGTGTTTGTTTTTACATCTGTAATGCAAGTTTTAATTGGCCAAAACATGCTTTCATATCTGTCAAACAAATCGCATTTAGATGTTCACTGGTTTATTTTCTATGTTACGTACTAAACAGAGTAATTATCCCAAGATTATTTATTCATTTGCTATCTGCAGGAATAGCTGAGATATGCGGTCATACAAAAGCTCTGACCAAGAAACACCTGCAAGTAAAAATGACCAGTTCAAATCCTAAACAATTTGATATTGCTTCACTTGGTTCACATTTCCTGATAATGAAAGCCGAGGGGAGATGACAAAAGTGAAAAATAATACAAAATTTGCTGTTGTCAAGTAATTCATCTTCATTCATTCTTGCTGAATGAAGCCCCCCACATTTGCCACACTCATAGGCCATTGGGGGCCAGGTGGTCATCAGGGTGCCTGATTTCTCCCCAGGGCCAGTTGGGTCTGGTAAGCAAATCAGTCAAAGACTGATTTCTATGACTGTCCATGATACCACTGATAATACTGTCTCTAGCAGAGATTTAAGACACATGTTACTGGTGAAGAGTTTTTGCAAATGTTCACCAGGCTTCATCTAAGAGCTTACAACACATAATGTCATCCTGGTGTTCATCAAATTAGTCTAATTTTAGCAGTATATACTGTATATCATGGAACAAGGTTGCACCATAGGGTGACTAATGAAATATTTTGCAAAGAAATCACTGGATTGTTTGATTGATGTGAAGTAATTCATTCATTGATTCATTTTCTTTCAATGGCAGCCCTTACCAGAACTAAACAGCACAGTATTTAACTGCAGTACAAGGCAAGGAGCACTGTAGGTTGAAGATTTATTATTATAAAATTATTTAGATTTCTTAATACATTACAGCATTGTCAGGGTGAGTAAATCATAGTAAACTGGGCATCATTGTCATATAAACTTAGATATAGAAAGCATAGATGCAAGATAAGATCAATGCTAATGGTTAGTCATTGATCAGTAGGCTAGTGTAACAAGGCACAGTACATTGATTTCTACTGGTATTATAAGTAGTTATATCTATCCTTTTAATAAATGATATACTAGTCTACAAAATATAAGTTAAAATAGGAACCAGCATAGGTGTATAGGTATTTAATTCCACAAAGGTTCCAGAATGGTTTGTAACTAAGCACAGGAAGGACTGATTATTCAATTCACATGATATTTGATGGACTTAAAAAAAAAAACACATTCCAAAAAGTTGTGACAGGAGAACGTTTAGCCTTGTGGTGCATTATATTTCTTTTAAACAGCACAATAAGTGCTCAGAGACTACAAACAAAGGCGATTTTTCTGCAGTTCTTCTGTAATGTAAGTTTTCAGCTGACGCTTTGTAATGCAGCAGCCGTTTTTAATAGGAGACAGGACTGGAGATCGGCCAATCTAGCACCCATACTCTGATTTACACAGCCGAGCAGTTGTAATCCATGCCGAATATTGTTGCAGGCATTATTTTCCAGAATAAATCTTAAAAGGTAAACCATTAAATAATTCTGCATTGTTTCATCTTTAATACCAGTAAAGTGGATTTACAAATAACGGATTTCTGGTGTTTTTTCCACTTTGATTGTTATTATTTAGTACAGTGTTAAATTTATTTTTGGGCCCTTTCTCTGCCTATAACATTACAGGCCTACACCCGAATGCTACACCCGAATGCTACACCCATTTATAAAAATGTTTCCCTTTCCTGTGCTGTAGGTTCTGTGGTATTTAATTGTAAAAAACTTACCAAAAAGCATGACACAAAAGTAATCATTATTTGCACCTGGCTAGAATTAGGCATCAGGATCCTAAAAAAAGTACACAACACCATTTCTTGCCAGCAGTCATATGTGCAGCTCTATACTTTTACTAAACGACATTTATTAGAATTCCATTGGTGACATTCACCTTACTGCCACAACCCCTTGTGATGTGTGGACAGCAGATGCAGTCTCCATGTATTTCTATACATATGTGTATGTGTGTGTGCATGTATGAGGGGGTTATAACAGTTGTGTTTAAAACATGCAGTAGTATGACAATTCTAAGCCCATCCCTCAACTGTTATATCATGGTAATCACAGTAGTCAACACAGTCACCGCTGTTGATGAGGCTGATGGAAGCTGTCGTACACACATCCAGACACACACAAATACGATCAGAATTTCTAAACATAGGATTGTCACGTTAGGAAAGTGTTAAAACGTGTCTGGCAGAGCAGGATTTAATAAGAGGAATATTTTAAAACTATATTTACAGTTACAGAATTTAAGCTGGCTGGATATGAGAGGGACAGACTGGGGGTCATTTATCAGCGCCAGACCAAAATAAAGTCATGCCATGCTTATTTCTTTTAAAGTATTGTTCACATTTTTCCAGGTGTGCATTTACACTGGGGGACCACATATTCAGCCAATAATGATTTTGTTATTTGTTATATTTCCAGTCCATATATTCATATTCAATTTACTCAAACTGTTTAATCTTTGACTTTTGGCTTTATATACAGTTCACTGAGACCACTGATGAACGTGCTTTTGTTTTTCATTTTTCTCAGTTTTTCTGCTGATATAATCAGCATCACAATTTGAGTGAAAAGTTGAAATACATACAGATGCAGAATTTCTTAATATTTGGCACCATTTAAAAGAAAGCAAACACATTTGTAAAGTCGACCAGGTCAGTTCAATTGTACGAGGTCAGATTTGCCGTTGAAGCACATGCTCAGACGACTTGGAACAGGTGGACTGGATTTACTCATCAGAAGATGAAGTTAATACATCTGCAGCCTTTGTTCATTTATTATAAAGACAGTATAACCATATTAACTGCTCTACAATTCTGAAATTTGTGTTTTTATTTAACTTTTTACTCAAATTGTTATGTTGAGTATATGCATTGTAATAAGCTTATATGGCATAAAATTGTGTTTAAAAAAAGAATAAAATTTTTTTGACATTTATTATCTATTCATTTACATTAAGACAATTAAGTCCCTGAATCATTCTGCTTGACCTCGTTCAGATGCTTTTTTTATGCGTCATGCTTCCTCTCCACTAATGCCAACCCCGGCTCTGATTAAAGAGAACAAAGCTAACCCACGCCCGACACGTGGGCAGCAGCCATATGCATCTTGTCACCTACACTTGACAAGTGCATATGTGGATCAGCACTATGTACAGAGAGACACACCCCGACAGCACTTTTTCCTCATCTACGTGCAGGTGACATCAATCAGCCAGCAGAGGTCGTAGTTGCATCAGTCATGAGAGAGTTCCTATCCGGTTTAATATCCCACCCCTATATGAACAACAGGCCAATCGTTGTTCATGTGGTTGCTCAGCCCAGCCGGCAGGCAGAGCTGAGACTCGATACGATGTATTCGAGATCCCAGCTCTGGTGTTCTAGTGTGTTTTACCGCTATGCCACCTGAGCGGCTCGTTCAGATGCATTTAACAGCAATCAATTCAAAAAGTTTGGGAAAGACAATAAGGTTTTAGTACAATGACTTAAGATCAAAACTTTGAAAAGGTAATTCCAAATTCATTGTTCTATTGGACCCCTTATTTACATCCAAGATTTCAGTATTAAAAAGTTATTTTTCTTCTTTATCATTCCACCCACTTGCACAGTTTCAGTGGCAGTGAGATCATAACACCACCAGTGTCTCGTTTAACAGTAGGTACAGTTTAGTAGGCTTTAAGTGTTTTATGTTTTCCTTCAAGTTTGGATTTACAACCTTACTCAAAAATACAAGAGCATGCTTTTTTTAATATAACACTTATATATTGCTAAAATTAGACATTAAACAATTAAAAAAACCACTCACATGCAAACACACACAGGTTGACTTTTTATAGACTTTTATAGCATCTGTGTGTCAGAGGATAACTACTTAAAATTCATTATGATGACTGACCATGAATGAGAAAAACAGAGACAGAAAGCGAGTGAACAATACGGACTCAAGGTCACTGGAGCCATCATAGGAACAGCAATGAGTGCTATCTGTGGGTCAGCGCTGGGAGGACACAGGGTCAGAGGTCACACACTCTCTCAGACACATGAACCAAATAATCAGACAAGAAACAGACACACTGGTTAGCTGCATGTACTGAGGAGAGGATTTAATTCTTCGCAATTCTTTCTCTAGAAATGTATTAATATAATTCTACTCAAGCTGAAATTTGCCTTTACCAAGTTGTTATATGATATGATATTTACATCGATGATATTTGACCTGCATGCCTGACTTAAAATTTAATTTTATGGTCTACCAGCCACTGTGGCTAATTCTGTATAGTAGTCGTCACTGGTCAGCTCACCTAAACAGCTCCAGCATTCACCATTTATCTATTTAGCTAGCCAATAATTACATTGTGAAACACCATCAAAGTTCATTCATTCATTGTCTGTTTTACCACTGCTTCATTCTGGTCAGGGTTGCAGTGGGTGCAATTCACTGAACAAAAGGTAGAAAACAACCTGGACAGGTTGCCACTCTATCACAGGTCAAACACACACACACACACTCACTTACATAACTAGGGCGACCTGTTTGCTATGAAATGTGTTCTTAGATTTGTATATAAGAAACAAACACAGATGAAAAGTCCGAATCTCAATCACAAGAACACCTGAACATAGTCACAAAGCCGAGTATAAACACCCATACATCAGCGAGACATCATCGAGACTTCCTGTATTATTTATGAACTCGCGATATAGAGTAACAGGTGAATTTTCCTGGTATTTCCTGGACAGCAGTTTCAAATCCATCCAGTGTCAGCCAGTGTAGTCTCATAACTTACTGCAGGGAACATTTTGTGCAAGCAAACAGGTTGTGCAGCCTGACTTTTTGTTCTGCTTTTTACCTTTCGCTGGCAGATATTTCTGCCTTTGAATGAATTTCAGATGCCGAAAAGAAAGGTGTGCACGTTTCTACTGGGAATAGAAAGTCTGCCTTCTAGTGTTGGCTTTCACGAGATAATAACTGGGAAACTTCCCCACTGAGGAAATTATTTTAATTATTCCTTCAGAAATAATCAGTTAACAAGGCCAACAGATGTAGGCCAGCATTCAATCCAGCAGAAACAGCAACACTGAGATGTGAGGTTCAATGTATTCCTTCTGGAAAACTAATTATAAAGCCATGTGTAAAAACCTTATTCTCTAGCCATCTTGTTCTTTCAGTTTTGTATGTGGTTGTGTGTAAATAATATAGTGAATTTTATAACACACAGTTTATAATATCACACCGTATATACTCTTTGTATAAAGGCCAAGTCTGAAAAATCACTTCAGTTACTTCAATGAACTTCAAATCCTTAAGACACACTACAACATATGCTACTACAATGACAAAGTTGTAGAATAGTGGTTAAGATACTGGACTGCCAGGTTGCCACTGTTGGGCCCTTGAGCAAGGCCCTTAAGCCTCAATTGCTTAGACAATATACTGTAAGTCACTAATGTTAATGCTTTTAAAAGATGCACTTGACAGGAGTAACATTTTGCATAACACCAAGACTGCATATTCAAAGAGTGCAGGTGCAAGACCGACCTGCCTGCAGTGTACACATTATTAAGCATTTATTACACAGTGCTAAATACAGTATCAAAGGCCCAATATAGTTAAACATGTTTACAAAAAAAATAAAAACAATTATAAATAAATAAAATAAATCCTGGTTCGAATCTCAGCTCTGCTACCGGTCGGCTGGGTGCCATCTAGTGGGCAAAACTGGCAGTGCCTGCAGCATACAAATTTCGCCATTGAGTCTGCTGGGTAGGAAAAAGCCGGACTAGTAAAGCCCGTGGCAGAAATGGAGGAGCCTCATGCACAGTTGTTGCCTAGTGGTTAAGGTATTGAACTAGTAATTGTAAGGCTGCTGGTTCTAGACCAATGCCAGGTTGCCACTGTTGGCCCCTGAGCAAGGCTCTTAAACCTCAATTGCTTAGACAATATACTGTCACAGTACTGTAAGTCACTTTGGATAAAAGCGTCTTGGCAAAAATGTAATCTATAAATGTAAATGTGCGAATTCATCAAGGCACGGGCAAAAAGAAGGGGTTGAGGGACTGCACATGGGTCGGAGGGAGCGTGGAGCAGGTAAACATACCTTACTCAAATGCAATCAGGATCCCCAGCAGCGGTAGACTAATTGGCTATGCTAAACTGGAAGAAAAAAAGAGAACATGCGTGAATAAATAAAAAATTATAATAATAGCAGCTCAGGTGGCACAGCGGTAAAAACACACGCTAGCACACCAGAGCTGGGATCTCGAATACATCGTATCAAATCTCAGCTCTGCCTGCCGGCTAAATTTGGGAAAAAAAGGGAAGAAAATGCATAAACAAAATATATAATAATAATGTTAATAATAATAATTAATAATAATAAATGATAATAATAATGATAATAATAATGATACTAATAATAATAATGATAACAATAATAACAATGATAATAATGATAATAACTAATAATAATAATAATTAATAATAATAATGATAATAATAATAATGATAATAATAATAATAATGATAATAATAATGATAATAATAATAATAATAATAATGATAATAATAATAATAGTAATAATAATAATAATGATAATGATAATGATAATGATATGATAATAATAATAATAATAATAATAATAATAATAAATAATAATAATAATAATAATAATAATAATAATAATAATAATAATAATAATAATAACAGAACCCTGGCAAAAAAAATCACCTAAAAAACTGAATCAATTAATGTGAATCAATTCAAGTGTTGTTGAATACACAGTGGTAAAAATGCCATTCATGTAATGTCAATTGTTTCTGATTATTAGCATTTAACATACCATCCCAAATCTTCCAAAGAAATCAAGGTGGTAAACAGGTGCGGAAAGCCTAAAAAAGAAATATAGATAAAGATAGAAAGAAAAAAGACAGAATAAAAAGTTGACAGAGTGAAAGAAAATAAAGAGAGCAAGGAAAAAGGATTTTTATGTGATTCTCCAGCTGACCTTCAACCTTTTCTGCTCTCAGCAGGACAGTGTTGTAATAAATTGGAGGTTGTTAAAGGTCTGGACAACTCTTGGCACCCACTTCAAACAGCGCGGTAGAGAGTTGGGTCTGTGAGACAGAGACGCTCTCAGGCCGGGGGCCTGTTTCACGGCTGCACATCTGCAGGGCAGCACCTTGGCCGAAACTGAGACTTTGTGTCTCTTGATGTTCTGGCTTGACATCTTTATTAACACTCTAAGCAGCCATCCACGCACCTCTTGTCATATTTCTGCCTTTCTTTCTTCAGTCCGTCTGGCTTGTTCTCTCGCTCTCAGGCTTTCTATGCAGTAAGCGCTTAATGTGAAACAGTTGGCACATCTTCTGCGCTGCTAAGTAGAAGCTTCTTAAAAGAGCCGTTCGCTACTTAGCCAACAGAATGTGGTTCTGCATGCGAATGCTTATGCTAATGTGGGTCTGCTGATTTAGAAGGAAGGAGGAATAGTGTTTAGTTTTCTTACTTACTGGTTATTAGGAATGAATGACAAATTTTCATTTCTTATTTATTAATCTGTCACACTAGTAAAATCAGTGAATGCTTTAATGAAGAACATTTCCTCTTTAACAAATTTCTACTGCTCAGAAGTCCAGTGTTGGGGTACTTTATACCACTCCATCTGACGCTTGGCACAGTTTTTACACAGCATGCCCTCCCTGACTTCACCAAGCTGTTTTAGCAACCTCCCCTTGGACATTAGCCAGTCATGTTGGTGCAGACGCCGACCGGCCGGTAACACAGCTAAGATTCGAACCCTGGATCTCAGCGGTAACAGGGTAGCATATGTATCCACTGCATCATCCGAGCACACACAAGAATAAAATAAATAAATGAAAAAAATCAATGAAAATTAAAATATTCAGTGTGACCTTTAAGCAATAGAGACGATTACAGAGAAATCTGTAAACAGGCGGCGATCCATCGCAGGGTGGCACATACTCACACTTGAGGGCAATTGAGTGCGAACTAAAGTAAACTAAACTAAACTAAAGTACCTGAAGTACCCTCATGCAAACCCTGACAGAACATGCATTGCATTCTTTTGTAACAGAACATTCACTAAGTGGAGCACTAAGATGAGTAGAAATGCATCTTAGTGCATCTGGCAACCGTCTTAAACACTGTACAGTCAGAAAAAGAGCGCTAATGCAAAAGTTCTCAAAGACAGTAAAAGGAAGTGAGGATCTGTGATGCTGTGTCACTCCATCATTATTTATTGGTATTTTATAAAATTAAGATAAGAACTGATCTATTCAGAGATGTTTTGATAAAGATCTACGCTGCTCCTCTCCATCTGGACTGAAAGGAGCCACCGTCGGCCCTGATCATCCACAGCTTGTGCACATTAAAGATCGAGAGGCCTTTTAAGTCTTGCCTGTCGATGAATCCATCACACCCAATTTTACTGCATCGGTCAGCACTAATTTATCGGTTTTCCCATAAGCACTCTCTCCACTAAGCTGAGATCATTATTTACACATCATGTGGTGGAGCTGTACAGAACATTTTGGTTTTCTGTCTTTCATGCAGTGTGGCTGAACAGCGCACTGACCCTCACGGTCCATGTCGGCCCACACTGTCCCACGCTGCCCCACCCACAAACACAATGTTTATTGTGGAGGCTCAACAGGTGCAAAGCCAGCACGCAGAGCCCAGCCAGAGGTTCATAAATTAAAGAGCTACTTTGATCACATTGGACTATGGCTGTGTTCATCTGCCAACGGCTTTGAAGCCTGGACCAAGCATTATGAAGACCAAGGTCTGAGAGAAAGAAAAACACACACACACACACACACACACACACAGTTGATTGTGTTAGGCAAAAAATGTATGTAAACTCTGTAGATACTGTAAGGTCAGATGATATGGTGCCTTGTCTTAAGAATTATCTTTTGGGTGGCAGAGCAGTCAAGTCAAAAACACAAGGAATATTTAAAAAAGCATAATTTCTAAACATTTTGTCTTTATTACAGCAAAACACTGTGCAAAGATCACAGCAAGAGCCCAATGTGAAACTGTAAATGAGGGAGAAAACAAAACAACTAGGTGTCTCATTTTTTGCAAGACTAAGGCAAACAGACACACACACACACACACACACAAAATATTTGTGTCTTGATTAAACATATTGATTAATACTCCAGGCCAAAATGTATGTAAGCTCTGTAGATAATGTGAGCTGATATGATGTGGGTAGTAGTGGTGCCCTGCCCCGTATTTAAAAAAGCCACATAGTGGGTGTGTTCGAAAACCGAGTGAGCTCTCTACATAGACAGCATTTTACATCATCCTACGCTCGCTCTCGAGAAGGGGGCTGCTCGAATCGTAGCACTGTCGCCTCACAGCAAGAACGTCCTGGGTTCGATCGCCAGGTGGGGTGGTCCGGGTCCTTTCTGTGTGGAGTTTGCATGTTCTCCCCGTGTCCGTGTGGGTTTCCTCCGGGTGCTCTGGTTTCCTCCAACAGTCCAAAGACATGCAAGTGAGGTGAATTAGATATACAAAATTGTCCATGACTGTGTTGGATATAACCTTGTGAACTGATGAACCTTGTGTAATAAGTAAATGCCGTTCCTGTCATGAATGTAACCAAAGTGTAAAACATGACGTTAAAATTCTTAGGCAGCTGCCTATGTAGGCAGTAAGACAGCAAGCAGCTCACTAGGTTTTCGAACACAACCACTGTGTCCTAGTAGCAAAAGTTCCCTGCAAAGAGCCCAATATGCAGCTCTAATTAAGGGAGAAAACATTGTCTCATTTTTTGCAAGACTAAGACAAACATAGAGGGGAAATGGACAAAGAAAAATAGATCATTTGTTGGGTGACAGTCTAAGATGCCAGCCCAAAATACATGAAATACCTGAAGAAGCATTTCTAAAAATTTTGTGTTAATCAATCCACAATAAGACACTGTGTCTACAAAAAAACCTCCTAGTATTCTCCTAGTAGTAAGAGCCCAATGTGCAATTCTAATTGAGGGAGAAAACAAAACACATAGGTGTCTAGGTTTTTGCAAGACTAGGACAAACAGAGAGGGAAATGGACAAAGAGAAAGAAAACAGATGACAGAATGTGTAAGAAGGAGGGGAAGGAAAACAAGAGATGCTTATTGGCTTTTTACTAACACCCACACCCACACACACACCTGCCTGTCACCTAAACAGAACAGAATTAACCATGTGTACTGACACACTGACACAAACACACTGCTGTGTATTACCTGTCACACACACAGTAGCACAATAGCTAAAGAAAGAGGAAGCAAAACAAAAGCTACAGCCTGTATCAGTCTGGCTGGAGAAATTACATCCTGTGATTGAGTGAGAGCACAAGCGAGAGGTAGAATGTGAGTGCAAATAAGAAAGACGTTGGGGAAATGATGTTTATAAATGCTTTATAAGAGATACATTTGTCATTATTAACTCTGTGGTTTCATTGGCAGAGATGCGATAGGACAAAGCGACCAGAAAAGCAGCCGGTCGTTTTCTCAGCATGTGTCCACTTGCACGCAAGTCTTAAGGCATCATATTCATTTTAATGAAGATCTCTGACAGATCCACGCCATGTATGATGGTAGTGGTCCAACACTATAAAATGGGCATAAAAAAATTTAAAATGGGTGGAGTCTGCTCTCAACCCTCAATTGCTCAAACTGATAGAGACAGAGACTTGCTTTATACCTGCCATTACGAACCATAATTACTAACCCTCTTTTAAATCATCTCTGCTTTATCATGATTTCAGACTGGCCTGGGCACAGAGCCAATCGATCAACATCAAACTTGAGGTCACTTGAGGTAAAAACAGTTTGGTGAAGTGATCTTAGGGTATTACAGCAGGACAATCGTAAGTAGTAGAAGATGGACTATTACACGTTTATACGTTTGCGTACAGTAGGTGTCGCCCACAGGGTTCCTACACAATAAGGGCAAAAACCAGGAAATTAGGAAACATGGTGGGCACAAAGGCAACAAAGGGGGCACAGCTGAGGTAGAAAAGCAAAAATCAGTACACTAAGGGTGGTAGCACAATTAACTCAGAAGTAAGTGAAGAGAACGGACACACAGGGTCTGTCTGAAAACCTAGTGAGCTTTCTACACAAACGGCCTTTTACGTCATCCTACCCACGTTTCCGAGAAGAAGACGTCTAAATTCTTAGATACCTTAAAATGCTGCCTACTGAGATGCATTACTTCGAAGCGATAATCTGACGAGGGAATAACGAAGGAGCATTTGATGCTTTCTTAGCGGTGAAGGCAATCCCAGCATTCAGTGCAGTGCGGCACAACTTTTCTCACAAAAAATAACAAATATAATGGATGAATACAGAGCAACAAATAGAGTTCTTATCAAATGTAATTAAATTCACATTGATTTTTAATTTGTATAAAGGTGCACAACAAAGGGAGATGTTAGCTGGTGTGCTAGCGGGTTGTGTCGCCTCAGCCCATTGGTTTGAATGACCTGAGGCTAACTGTGGTGACGTAATCACCGTAATTGCTGTCTAAGTAGTGCATCTAAATAATCTGCCTTATGAGTTTAATGTCTTTTTAGAATCTTACTTAGGCAGCTGCCCAGGTAGACAGTAGGCAGCAAGGCAACTCACTAGGTTTTCAGACAGACGCACTGAGTGCACAGTTAGAACACAGTGAATGCAATGCAAGGGCACAGACAAGGCAAACTTTACATATAGAAGCATTTCAGTCCACAAGAGCATAATAAAAGAGTAAAAAACAAAGAGGAACAAAGAGAACGTGCTTTAATCAATTGTTTTCTTACGTTCAGGCAAAAAGCTGCAAAGCAAAACTGACGATTTCTGCACGGACGACCTCAAATCTAAATATACTTTCTCCCCCACTCTTTTACTCTCTTTGTTTTCCCTTGTTTTTAAAGGCCATCTGACAGCTTTGATTCTTTTATTCTCTTCATCCTCTTTCTGGCATTTTAGGAGCGCAGGACAGGGGAAATTGGTGTAATGGATTTAGGGGTGCCCATGCTTGCTGAGGCGCGGCCCCTTTGACTGCGCTCGGCCATTAATCTTCCGCACTCTGTCGGAGCAAAATGCGGCACAATAGGCGAAGAGGGAGCGCAAATTGACTACCAATTACGCGGCTGTGAATATACGAAGGGGGAGGAGGGGGTGCAGCATGGTTCAGCGCTGGCGCTTATTTCAGCCCTCTGAGAGCAGTGGTGCACCAAGGCCTAGCAAGTGTGTAAGAGAGAGAGATTTGCATGGAGTAATGTAGCTGCAGGTGACACAGGATGAAGGGGATAAAGTGTCTGTGTGGGTGTTGGTGTATTTAAAATTAAATGTATGGTTTATATTGTATTTACAAAGTTTATTTTATTACATTTATCAATTATGAAGAATATTTAAAAATCTGTTTGACAATGTCTTGTTATGTATTTTATATAATATATTGATTGTGATCTGAATTTATGGACCGAATAGAATTTATAGACTAAAAACCTGAATTTATGGAGCCAATTATTTGACCATTAAAACCTTTAAATGTAAATAAATAAATAAATATCACTAAATTATGGTGTTTATTTTTTTTTTTGTGAATGTGAATATAGATTTGTGAACTTAATACATAAATGCTTACAATTAATAAATAAATATATTAAAAAGTAGAAGAAGAAGTAGAAATTTTGAGTCACTTTGGTGCCCACCACCATTAAGATCTGGGTGGAATTTCAATGGTGCTATCAGCCATCCCAGCATCTACACAGATGTGTCTTCTTGGTAGCCGCCAAAGATCTGAGATGGGTTAATGCCCTGTATGAGGTATCAAAAATACCCCTTGCACCCAGTGTTTCCTGTGGAACCAGACCCACCACCACCCTTGCGACTGATGAAAATAAAACAATAATAAATAAATAAATATCATTTGACCATTAAAACCCTTTAAATAAAAAAAATTAATAAATGTCATATCAGTAAATTATGTTTTTTTGTAGTTTTAATGCATAAATGCTTAAAATTAATAAATAAATATACTAAGAAGAAGAAGAATCTGGGTTGGAATTTAAATGGTGCTATCAGTCGTCCCAGCATCTACACAGACATGATTTTCTATGTCTGAGGGGGAAATGGCCAAAGATCTGCAATGGGTTAATGCTCTGTATGGGGTATTTATGCCTTGCACCCAGTGTTTCCTGTAGAACCAGAACCACCACCATGGATTAAGTGGATGATAAAAATGAAATGAAATGTAATAAATAAATAAATAAATAAATAAATCATTTGTCCTGTTATTGACCATTTGTCATTTAATGTTAGACCATAAGTTTTTTTTTTTTTTTTTGGCTTTTTGTACAGATGAGATTTCATTCATCATGAGTACTTCACATCTGATTCCACATCTGAGCACATATGATGTTATATAATGTTAATAATGATTTAAAATCAAAAGTAATGGTAGTGTAAGTAGTAAATTCTGATAGTTTGAAATAACAGCAGCCTAAATGGTAACGAATCAACACAAACATGAGGACTCTCATTACTTACTGTCTCTTTTTGGTACACAATGTCTATAATTGTACATGCAGGAACTTACCAGGTGAAACCTAAGTCTACGACAAAAACATTACTGGAAGCTTGAACCATTTCATTATTAAAAAAGCAAACAGTAAGAAGAGATCTCAATCAGTGGCCAGCTGTTGATACGGTTGGTTGGTATTAGTGATTCTCGAGCACCTCCCTAATAAGCTGCTAACACGCAGAGCGTTCAGCTACGTTAAAAACACAACACACCATGCACGAGATCAGTAGCAACCTTAATGAAGTTTGACGCTGAGGTTATGAAACATCCAATATTATCTCATAAGTTATTCACCAGTTCTAACTCCAGTACAAATGTTCACAGCTAAAATAACACATTTCCCATGTGTTTGTTGGTGAAGGGTGTCAGAAAAACAACATTGTGTGGATTTTTGGGGGAGAATAATATGGGAGAATGATGACTGGTATGAATGGAAGCATGTGGCATGTTTAATGGATGTGAGTGAAGGAATGCATGACTACGCCTCTCGGTGTGAGATGTGGTTTATTAACCTCTTAATTTCTGCTGAAGAAGCATGGCATGATGGTGCCAGAACAAGACGCTGGGGAAACTGAAGGAAAGCTTGTGGATTCTAAATATCCTGCATACAGTCAGTGACTACAGTGGCTTTACACTGTAGTAATAATGGGTGGCATGGTAGTGCTGCTGTGATTCTGGGGTACTAGTTTTGCCACACAGCTGCAGGGTTCGAGCCCCACTTTCAGTTACTGTTTCTTTGGAGTTTGGTATTTTCCCCACACTACTGTATGAGTTTCCTTTCCTTACATAAAGGAGTACTTTATACCCATTATGGTATGATATAAGAACTTATATATGATAAAAGTGTGTGGACATCTGACAATATGTTTGCTGAAAGTCACATTCCAAAACCATGGGCATTGATACCCCAATTTGTTCCTTTCTTTTTGCTTCTACATTAGTCTCCACTGTGGGAATTTGTGTCTATTCAGTCTAAATAGAATTTATAATTTTAGGCAGGATGTTGGATTATAAGGCCTGCCTCTCAATCAATGTTCCAGTTCTTCCCAAAAGTGTTCAGTGGCATAAACTGTTAGTAATGGATCATGAACTGGTCAGAGGCACCATTCTGGACAGGGGCACCAATCTATCTCAGGGCATCCAGCCAGCCCCACTCAGACAAAGCTAGTTATGTCTGTGTAGATGCCAGCTGGATGATAGCACCTCTGAGATTCAAACTTCAGATCTTCTTGGTGGTGGGTTAGCATAATTGACCACTGTGCTACCCAAGCTCATGACAAGCTCATCCCTTGAGCAAGGCCCTTAAGCCTCAATTGCTTAGATTGTATACTGTCACAACTGTAAGTCGCTTTGGATGAAAGCGTCTGCTAAATGCCAAAAATGTAAATTTAAATGTAAAAATTTATTAAATTGCATAATTATATTTGCTTTTCCATATTTAATAGTAGTCACACAAAAATACACTGTAATGACAGCAATTTTATGTAAATAATATTAGCACAAATCTAGCAGACTGGCTGACTAACAATAATTATGGACTATGTTAATTATCAGATGTACAGTAATTAACAAAAAATTCAAAACTGATCATTTTAAAAGTGTGTGCATTTTTTAAGATAAGATTTCAGAATCACATTTTTATTATTATTATTTTTTATGATTATGCAAAATGAGCATGTAAACAAACTCCAGG